>NW_023605861.1:0-15404 GCF_013339745.2 Dermacentor silvarum
GTGCTGCCTCTTTATTCAAGGTTCTTTTATTAGCACAGATGCGCATGGGTGCCTCGATTTCACTGGTAGTTGCCTGCTCCCTGCTCTCCCAGCTATCCTCAGCCTCCTTGAGGTTCACGTCGGGACCTACACTGGTTTGTTTCCTGCCTATTTCTCTACTGCTCTCTTTCGTACCTTCTAAAAAGAGAGCGTGATGGTGGTCGGGGCGATCACTAGACCGAGATGTCGAACTGTTGAGTCTGGAGCCCGCGTCAAACGCTTGCTCAGTAGAGCTTGTATAGTACTCCAGCTCGCGGATCTCTATCAGTGAATGTGCCGTTTCCGCCTCCGCGATATTGAGACGCAACCGCAACAGACGTGCCTCGCGCTCAAGACGATCTCTTTTCGCTTCTCGTTCTGCAGCCCGCTCTTCTCGCGCTCGCGCCTCCTGCTCGTCGTACCACGCTTTTAACTCCGCCCCTTCAAGCCCCATGCGCTCCGCTAAAGCCAATAACTCTCGTGGGTTAGCCATGGTGCTACGCTCTTAAACTAACACCAACAAAATAAAAAAAACAAAAACAAACGGCTTCGTCCTGTCGAGCGGACGCCAATTTCTGATGCCAGGTTCTTTTGTGTTAATGTTTCTGGCGGTTCTCTGAGGCGGAGCCTCCCAGAACCCAATCGAGGACAAAGCCGTTTGTTGAAAAACACACAAACTTTTAATAAAACTAGAAGCGAGAATAAAGAATCGAAGTAAACACTTAGCAAGACATTACAGCAACAAACACAGGAAAGTTCGGGCAGGAAGCGGGCGTGTGCGCGTGCTATAGTCTCGACGCGAAGCAGCGGAGACGAGACGACGAGAGAAGTGGTGTTGGTCTCACCATAGAAGGTCGTTGTATTGGACCGTCGTACAGGCTACCAGTCCGGGGCAGCTCTGGTGTGGAGTGAGAAGACAGGCTGCTCGGCAGCACGGGAAGACGGCGGCTGCGTTCTGGCCGGGCAGCTGGTTGTGGAACTCGGGCCCGTAGCCCGACAGCTCACGTTCTGCCCACGGGCAAAGACGCTCGCCGGCCTCGGGCAGCAGTAGATGATCGGGCGGAGTGGCGACGCCCAGGAATGGGTTGGCAGGAGGCCCGGGTCGGTTGAAGTCCTGGTGGCTCGGGTCCGGAACCCGACGACCATCTTCAACCCCCGATCCGGTGACCGACCTTGTCCTGGTGCAGCTTCTGGAACTCTTCCCCCTACTGCCAGCGCGGCTCGCTTTTCTACCACTCTGGCCGATTTGTCATTTGTTGATTGGCTGCTTGAAGCTCCGTGGTCTTTTACGATTGGATTGGCTTTCTTTTGTTGTTTTTCTTGTGCCGGGCGTGTTCACGCGCCGGACGGTCTTTGGCGTCGTCGTATTCCAACAGCATGGAATTCGCCTCGGTGCGCGCACTACTCGTCGTCTGCTCTTTGTCTCCAACCATCGCACCGTGTCGCACACCACAAATATCACCATTGCCTACCACCGCACCGTGTCGCGCACTACACATCACAGGCCTACACGCCTTGTAAAACGAGCGTCTAGGGAAAGAGAGATGACGTAGTCGCCGTGACAAACGGCGGAATCTGAGGTCCATGTGACGTACGTCGCAGCAGCTGATCGAAGATGAACAAACTCGGCGACACATAAACGTGGTGGTGACTCGGTGGAGAGATCGGACACAGAAGGAAGTTCCAACTGGAGAAGGCCAGAAGAGCCGTCGATAAAGGCAGAATAGTCACTCGGGAAGTCATGGCCGAGGATGACTTCATGTGGACACTGGTGCGGAACGGCGAACAGAACTGAGGTCTGGTAGCTGGCGAAGCTCACACGCGCAGTGCACATCCCAAAGACGCAATCTGTACCGCCGCCGGTTACACGAACTAAAGTCCCTAAAAAAATAAAGTAGCGCCAACCGCACCCCTTCGCCTCTGCTTCCTCTCTCAGTAGCTGCAGCAGCGCCCCTACAGCGTCCAGGAGGAAACTACGGACGCGAAAGCGAAAGCGGCGCGCGGTGGTGGTGGTGGTGGTAAACATTTATTAAGGTGTTATTTACACAGAGGTTGTTCGGGAAAACCAGCCCTTAGTGGGCCAGCTCCCTACAATACTAGGTGGAGTCCCTATTCAGGGACCCCATTGGTCGTAACCGCTGTCGTGACACGCTGGACCATGGCCTGTTGAGCCGGAAGGTCCAGGCAGCCGAGCAGGGCCGCCTCCCAGTCCTCTCGGGTTGGGTTGGGGTTGGGGGTTAGAGAAGGATTGAGTTGGCATGCCCATACCATGTGGTAAGTGTCAGCCACCTCCCCACAGTACTGGCAGAGGCCGGAAAAGGAAGAGTCGAAGTGTTTGAGCACTGCCGGGCACAGTAGCGTATTCGTGAATAGGCGAAGAAGAATTCTCTCGTCCGCCTTCTTGAGCCCTTTGCAGAGCGCAGGAAAGCGGCGGTGAGAGTCCCGATAATGGGTACTTATGTCTTTAAAAGTGAGAAGAGGAGGATTATATTCTGGATCAGAGTGGTCATCGGTGGAGGAGGCAGTTGCCCGGGGAATGAGTGCGCGGGCGGCAACATGGGCTGCCTCATTGCCTGTGAGTTCCTGATGGCCGGGGGTCCAGATTAGTGAGCGGGGAGAGGGGTCACCTACCCGCGGGCAAGGTCGAAGAATTTGAGCAGCTAGGGGTGAGATCCATCCCAGCTGGAAATTTCGACAGGCTCCTCTGGAGTCAGATATGATGGTTTTGGAAGCGTCATGTGAGATAGCTAGGGCTATGGCCACCTCTTCAGCATGGGTAGCATTGGGTGCACGGAAGGAGAGACCATCCACCTGCCTGTCTTGGTGGACTACGGCGGCCGTATACCAACCCCCATGGTAAGGGCCGGCGATGTCCGTGTAAAATACGCTTTGTTTGGAGCCGTAGTGGCGTCGGAGGGCAAGAGCCCGCGCCTCCCGGCGACCAGTGTGTGACTCATGGGACATATTGGTGGGGAGGGGTCGAACATGGATCGCGTATTTCCAGTGTTCGGGCACTCGTACCCGCTCCTGTGTGTGGAATTCATGCCTGATGTGTAGGCGATCTAGGAGTCGTCTGCCTGACGGGGTCTGCGCCAAGCGGGTGTATTGATTTGTCAAGTGAGCCTCCCGAAGCTCCCGGTAGGTGTTGACCACCCCCAAGGCAAGAAGTCTCGCATTGGAGGTGGAGATGGGGAGATCTAGGGCTCGCTTGATGATTTTGCGGAGGGTGACCTCCAAAAAATCTTCATCGTGTTTCCGTAAGTGCAGGTACGGAGTCGCATACAAGATGCGACTCGTGACAAAAGCTTGTGCGAGACGAAGCGCATCCTTGCTTTTGAGACCCCCCCGCTTGTTGGAAACACGGCGGACCATGCGGCCCACCTGTTCTCCAACCTTACGGAGTTTGTGAAGTGTTGTCTCTACTCGGCGGTGTTTGTGTATGTGGAGTCCAAGGACACGGATCTCCTGTGCCTCGTTAATGGGTCCACTATGTAGGGAAAGGTTAATGGACGAAGTGCACTTCGGCATGGGCCGAATGTGCACGAATTCTGACTTCTGTGGGGAACATTGGAGGCCGCAGTATGCCGCATATTCGTCCACTATATGGGCTGCGGCTTGCAGGCTGTCCTCCATGTTGCCCAGGTTGCCGTCTGTGGCCCACAGGGTGATGTCGTCGGCATAAAGCGCATGCTTTACCCCGTCGACAGCACCCAGCCGGGCCGGGAGCTGTACCATAGCTAAGTTGAAAAGGAGAGGCGACAACACAGCGCCCTGTGGTGTGCCTCGCGTGCCCAGTGGGTAAGGGCCGTATTCCTGATCTTGGATGCGAATGTATGCAGCTCTGTCAGTGAGAAAATTTCGAATATAGTTGAAAGTGCGATCGCCACAGTTAGTGGCACTGAGGTGAGCTAGGATGACTTCGTGCTTAACGTTATCGAAGGCTCCCTTAAGGTCAAGCGCTAGAATGATCTTGTCATTGTGGGGGTGTTCTATGGGAGTGAGGACTTCGTGGTGTAGTTGTAGGAGTATGTCCTGCGCAGATTTGTTGGGTCTGAAGCCGTACATGGAGTCAGCGAAAGTGTTACGCTCTTCCAAGTAGGAGGAGAGACGATCCCTGACCATAGTTTCCATTAGCTTCCCCGCACAGGAAGTAAGAGAAATGGGTCTAAGGTTATCAGTGTTGATGGGTTTCCCTGCCTTTGGTATGAAGGTTACTAGAGATGTTTTCCAATCTAGGGGGAGGGGTGTTTCTCCGGACCAGATAACATTGATGTATTCGAGAAGCGACTGGTGTGCAGTATCGGGTAGGTTTGCTAGGACTTTGACGGTGAGTTTGTCTCGCCCGGGAGCCGTGCCCCGCCTCATTTTGGCAAGAGCCGCACGGAGGTCGTGTAACTGAAAAGGAGCGTCCAGTTCCGAGTTCTCCCTGCCTGCGTAGTGATACTCGGGGCCCCGCGGGTCCTGCTCAGTGCAGAGATAGCGGTCCCGGAGCGAGAGAGCTAGCTGTGTTGTGGAGCCCTGAAAATTGTGAAAGGCTCGATGTAGATGTCTTTGTGCCTCGCCTCGCGTTTGCGCGGGGTCGATGAGACTACGGAAGAGTCTCCATGTATTGCGGCCAGACATTTGCCTGGCGGCAGTATTACATCGGCCTACCCAATTTGAATCGGCGAGCTGGGCAGCGTACTCGGCCGCCTTCTGGGTGAGATCCAGTATCCGCATGCGGAGTTTGCGGTTGTGTTTTTGTCGGCGCCATCTCTTTGTGAGGCTGCGACGGGCCTCCCAAAGATGGAGGAGATGGTTATCCACGTCCGGATGGCTGTCCGTGAGTTGTATTGCGGTCTCGTGTTGTCTTAGTGTTTGGAGTATGGATTGGGCCCACTGGGAATAACCATTGTGAAGGATGGGAGAGACAGGTACGGACTGTCGGAAGGCGTCCCAGTTGGGTAGGTGAGCCTGTGTGATGGGGCGTTGTAGGGGTCGTGTTGAGAGTGTGGTGTTGAGAATGCAGTGGTCGCTGCCGAGGGTTTCCTCAGTATTGACCCAGTCTGCGTGTTTGATGTTTTTGGTGAAGGTAAGGTCGGGGCAGGTGTCCCGGGTCACAGAGTTACCTAGACGAGTTGGTTGCGCAGGGTCGGTGTGAAGAGTGATGCCCAGCGTGGAAGTTAGCTCCGCGAGTTTCCTTCCACGCATCTCTTCCTTGCGATAGCCCCAAAGCCTGCTAGGGGCGTTGAAGTCGCCCACTATTAGGAGGGGATCGCGCCCTGCGATCTTCAGCGCCCTGGTGAAGGTGTCAGCGAAAGTGATCTTCTTGAGTTTAGGTCGGCAGTAAATGTTAAGGATGTGCACCGGGGGGTCGGCTCTGCGCAGGGGAAGGATTGTGACCATGGTGTACGAGTAGGGTATTGAGAGGTCGAGGTCGACTTCTTGTGCAGTTAAGGTTTTATGTACAAGAAGGCAGGTGAATGGGTCCCGCTGAAAAGTGTTATAGCCTGTGAGGCGCACGGCGTTGCCGGGCTCTTGAAGGGCAACGACCGCGCACAGGTGTTCGAAGGTTTCGAGATAGAGGCTGAAATTGGCCCGTTTGGCCCTATCCTTGAAGCCTCTACAGTTCCACTGAATTAGAGAAAGTAGTTGAGGTTTTCGGTTTCGCGATGGGGGTAAGCGTTTAGGTGCTACCGCCATACTGAGAATTTGGGGTGGCTGGGATGGACTCGGCCCCTACGTTGGTGCCTTGTGCAAGTAGGGATTCGGAGTCCTCAGAGAGTTCGGCGAGGTCGTTGGTATAAGACAATTTAGAGGGGCGGTTAACGTCCTTGAGGGGACTAGCCCTGCGGCTGCGAGGGTTGGTGTCCTGGAGCCAAGTCTTAATGTTACTCGTCACCTGATGGGTGACGGTATTGGAGAGATTTTCGATGCTTTTGCTCATGGTGGTGAGTTGTGTCACCAGAGCAGTCATAGCGCTTTCAATAGCCTGAAAACGCTGTTCAGTGTTAGAGGGCTCCGAGACGGACGGAGCGACGCACATGGGCTTAGGTTCCGGAACGGCGACGGTAATTTTGGGGAGGGGAGGGGGCGGTGACGCGGGGGTGGAGGGCGTACTACCTGCCTCCAAAGTGGCTATTTTGACTAGAAGCTGCGCGTTCTGTGCCCGGAGCGCTGCGAGCTCTTGTTTGAGCACGAGGAATTCGGGGGAGGAGGTGGGGGAGGGAGAGCGAGAGGAGGAGGCGGCCCCCGCCCAGCTGCCTACCTGAGAGGATGTCTTCTTTGCTGGCTGCCTGGGGGCACCGCCAGAGGTCAGGGGTGGAAATTCCCCGGCTTGGAACACGGGGGCGCCCTGGTCGGGTGTCTTGGATGACGTCTTCTGTGACGCCTGTGATGTCTTGGGTGGATGTGGCACTTGCTGATTGGTCTTGGGGGTTTGGTTGGTTGCTCCCGGCTGACGGCCTTCCGGCGTGACGTCAGATGTTTTGTGCTTTGGCCGCTGCTGCAGGGAGCCACGGCCACCATGTTGGCCGCCCGTCTGCTGCAGGCGGCGAAATTTTGCCTTGCAGGCCGGGGATCCGGTGAGGTGTTCCTCGCCGCACACCAGGCACGATGGCTTGCATTCATGTGGGGTCATCCCCTCCTCAGAGGCACCCACAACTAGACCACAGTGGCCGCAGCGTTGATCGTTGGGGTGGGGGCACAGCTCCGGGCGGTGGCCCACCGTCCCGCAGCAGTAGCAGGCCGGTATGGTGCGCTTGTATTCGCGTACCGGGGTCACGACACTGTTGTAGTGCACGAACCGTGGCACGTGGTGGCCTTCGAAAGTGAGGAGGGCCACGGAAGTCTTGCCCAGCTTCCTGATGAAAGCGATGTTTCCACCCCGCCAGTGGATCTTGGCTTTCAGGGAGGCGGAGGTCTCCTGTTCGTGCACCGTAATGACGCCACGGCACACTTCCCCGCTGATCTTGGCGTGGCCGATCATCGGTAGGGGACCCTGGGATGTCTTGAGCGAGAATTCTCGCGAGAGAAGGTTGGCAGTGTTGATGTCGTTGGTTGAGACAACGATGATATTTTGCGCCCAAATGGGCCACACACTGATACAATCACTGCTGGTAGCGTTCACATATGAGGCAAGCTTGGCTCCTAGCTCACCTGGCTGGAACGCAGCTTTGAGATCCACCGTGACTCGAGGCTTGAGCACGATGGTGAAGTCTTCCGCAGCATTGCGGGGCATAGCGGCGGGCCGCCACGATACACGGGATGTCTTCTTCTTGGGTGGGGTCTTCGCTGACTTGGCCTTATCGGTATCCGAGGCCTTAGCAGTGTTAGATTGCTGGCGGCGCTTACGAAGCGTCATCACTGTAAATAGTCCCTCGTCCACGATATCCGTGGGTGGAACGGAGTCTTCGGACGTTGAGGCAGGAACGTTTTTCCACGCCAAGGTAGTGGGATCATATCCACGGAGAGCGGTGACCGCCATATAAGGCGGCGTCCGCGGGAGAGTCCCGGCGCAGTCGGCGTTGGGCCTAACTCGTTAGGGCAAGCGTAGCTCCCCAAGGTGAGGTCAAGAAGTGGACATAAAATGCCCAAACATCGGCCTACCTGGACGAGAGTGGTGTCTTCTGGTGCAGAACGATGTTAGGAAGATGATAGGGTCAATTTTCGTGGGATGCCGTGCAGGGTTCCGCAGGTCCTGACGAAAATCACAGGAGCCGACGTGAGACGCGTCCGCTCTCGACCGCGTCCGTGGAGGCGTCCCATCGCGGCGCGCGGCCGCGCTCGGGCAGCCGCTCGGCGAACGGTACGCCGGTGTCGTCTGTGGAACGCGCGCTCGTTTCGCGGCTCTTCGGGTCGGCATCGCGTGCCAAAATAAACAACGCAGTGGACAGGACAAAATGGCGCCTTATACCTTCAGAGAAGCTAGTGCGTCATGCTTGCAGATCTTAGCGCTGCGAGTTTACACGGCGATAGTGGCGCTCCATCGCAGAGCGTACAGCGCCGAGCGGGTCCGCAAGCAAACGGT
Source organism: Dermacentor silvarum (assembly GCF_013339745.2). Classification (NCBI taxonomy): domain Eukaryota; kingdom Metazoa; phylum Arthropoda; class Arachnida; order Ixodida; family Ixodidae; genus Dermacentor; species Dermacentor silvarum. The sequence continues at coordinate 8,027 of NW_023605861.1, forward strand.
CGGCTAGAGCATCGAGTATGATTCTTCAGGTGAAACTGCGACAACTTTTTTTCTGTTCTGCGTGGAATTCCACGTCGTCGTACCTGCCTGAGACACAGACCACGATTAGGCGTCGCTTTCAGCGCAAGTACTTGTACATCATTGGACTGGCAGAATCCCCGGACTGTTCAACGTGCGGTGTTGTTGAGACTATTGACCATGTGCTCGTGGTGTGCCCTGTGTATGCGCGCGAAATACTGACACTGGCAGCTACCTTGAGGCGTTTAGACAATAGACCACTGTCGGAGGACCTCCTGCTAAGCGCATGGCCAGAGAGTTGGCAGACGATAGAAGCAATGCGTGCTCTGTCACGTTTCTTAGGCGAAACGGGCCTGCACTCGTGCTTATGCACTTATGCGTTGTTTTCTGCCACCTCGTTTCTCCCATCATCATCCCCATTATGACCCTCTTTCTTTCCCTCTTCCCATTCCCTTACGTAGAATAGTAGGCCAGATACTCCATTTTCTGGCCGACCTCTCTGAATTTTCCAATCAATAAACTTCTTCACTCGCAAATACAGCGTAGGGCGCGCGGCGACAGTGTTATCGCCCTTGGACTTTATACGGAATCTCACGACGACGACGACGGTGACGGCAGAAATTCGCCTTGAGTGTCCGTATAATTTATATCGCAATAAAAAAAAAAAGAGAAAAAGAAAAAGTTGTCGCAGTTTCACCTGAAAGGCGAAGCATCAATTGCGATAGCAAATTTGTAGAGAGCTATACGGAGTAATGATAGTAGCTTTATCAGGTGTATAACCTTGGACATGCAGCAGCACCGGCAACACGCAGAACTGCTGTCGACGCCGTCGGCGTTTTGCCCGCGTTCGCACAAAATGCGTACGGCGTTGGTGACTGTTGCCGGAGCCTCTGATATAAATAGGCACTTGATCCGCAGCTAAACGTCGCCTCCCTTCCCTCCCCCTCCCCCCCCTCCCCGCCACGGCCTTTCGCGCGTCGGAAGAAGGCGCGTTTGTTTTCCATATATGGTGATTGTAAAGGAGGAAAGAGACGCCTACTTCTGCAGCCCTTAAGGGAGCACGGCGCAGAACGCGCGTTTTTTTCTTCGCCGTGCGTTCACTCCCCCCCGTCGAGCCATCAGTCCTTGTGACTGCGGCGTCACGTTCCTCAATTAAAGTAAGCGCGCGTCCCTCGCGCCCTTTCACTCGCACATACAGCGTTCGGCGCGCGGCGACGTGGCGCTGCCGGTTGCGGTTTATTGGACCAACTCACTCAGCTAGCGCCAACCTTCCCGCGTTTTCGAAACCACTTATCATCGGCGACGATTTCATCTCCACGACGTCATACGGAACCTCACGGCAACGGCGACGGCGACGACGACGGCGACGCCGACGGCAGAAATCTGCTTTGGAGTGTCCATATAATTGCTATCGCAATAAAAAAAGTTGTCGCTGTTTCACCTGAAAGGTGAAGCATCAATTGCGATAGCAAATATGAAGAGAGCTATACGGAGTAATGATAGCAGCTTATATCAGCTGTATAAACTGGACATGCAGCAGCACCGCAACACGCAGAACTGTTGTCGACGCCGGCGGCGTTTTGCCCGCGTTCGCTCAAAATGCGTGCGGCGTTGGTGGACTGTTGCCGGAGCCTCTGATATAAATAGGCACTTGGTGGCCGCAGCTAACGTCGCCTCCCTTCCCCTCCCCCTCCCCCCCCCCCCACGGACTTCGTGCGTCGGAAGAAGGCACGTTTGCTCTACTTATATGGTGATTGTAGAGGAGGAAAGAGACGCCTACTTCTGCAGCCCTGAAGGAGCACATAGCAGAACGCACGTTGTTCTCCGCCGTGCGTTCACATCCCCGCGAAAGCGCGCGTCCCTCGCACCCTTCACTCGCACATACAGCGTTCGGCGCGCGGAGACGATTTCATCTCCATTGACGTCATACGTAACCTCACGGCAACGGCGACGGTGACGGCAGAAATCTGCTTTTGAGTGTCCATATATTTGCTATCGCAATAAAAGAACACGGGCAGGTACGCCTCCGAAGCGCGCCTCCCGATTTTGGAGATTAGAGGACCTTGAGACACTGCATTTATCGGACCACCACGGCAATCTTGGGTTGCAGTAGTCGTTTGTCATGGCTCGCAAGTTTAACACCATACAACGTCGCAAGTCTATCGTACTATAATATTTATTTTTTTATTATTACTTTTACTTTTTGTTTACTTATTTATCTTCTTTTTTTTTTTCAGAACGCTGAATAGCAGAGACCACGCGCTTACATTCAAAATTGATTTAGCTCTAGGGAATTTTGAATGAAAGAAATAAATGACGGCCATTGCGCTTGTAGGTCGTTACATTTGGTGATACTTACGACGAAAAGCTCGCCATGATTACATTGTTCTTTACACCTTACACGTCAGTTTCTCTAAGCGCTATTCGCGTGAGCCGTGTCAGAAGCGACAGTTGTAAATCCAACTGTTAATCTCATGCAATAAGTTTGTCACGACGCACTAGATAGAACAAAGCCAATATAAAGACCACAATGTAGTGAAGCAAAAGTATTTGTTCATTGACTATCGGTAGTAATTGGTATCGGTAGTGTTGGGGACACGTGTCCCCTGTCTCCTTAAAAAAAAGTTCTGAGTTAGTGCGCCCCTTCCCTCCCATCCGTCCACTGGAACACGCATGTGAATAATTATTTATTCTCTAAGATCAACAAAACAGCGCTGAAATTGATTTATACGCTTAGAGATGGAGATAGATAAATAGAAAATATTTAATGAGAGGAAAAGCGACAAGGTTGGCCAGAGGAGCGTGTCTCTGTGATTTGGATTCCGTAACGGGTATTCAACTAACCGTGCTCTTGATTACTTCACTGATAAATGCAAAATCGAAATTGACAAAGTTAACTACGTTGGTTCTGTTTTTTTTTTAATCTATTAAAGCTTTTCATACAATTATTGGTCATATTTTTATTCTCAAACTTGCTTCTTATGGCATTGAAGGAACCCCTCTAAACCTCTTTCAAGGTTACTTATCTGATCGTGAGCAAGTAACATACATTTCAGGCGTATCTTCTAACAAAAGAATAATATTAGCATCGGAGTTCAACAAGGCTCATTTCTTGTGTCCGCTTTTATTTTTATATATACTAACGATCTTACTAGATGTCTAACTTCACCAACAGAATGCATCATATGCCGATGACAGCACTCTTTTATCTCCGGGTAACTGTTTGCACAATCGTATAAAACGCCCTTAATGCTGATCTTATTGATATCTCGACTTGGTGGGGCTAAAAAAAAAACTTCAAAAATCCTTCACAACAAAGTTGGTAATCTTCAGTTCTAGGCCCACTAATCTCTCGCAAGTTTTGCCATTTTGATTGATTTGCATGCTATTATCCCTCCGACCACATGTTCATTCCTTGGTGTCGAGCTTGACTCGCGCTTAAAATTTAACTTGCACATACATGAACTACAAAGAAAAACTTCATACGGTATTAGAATTCTACTCAAAGCTAGATGTTGTTTTCATTTACCTACTCTGGTTACTCTATACTACGCTTTCATACATAGCCATCTAAGCTATTACATAAGTTCCTGGGGTCAAACATATCGCTCCCATCGTTCTTCCTTACAACACGTCCAAACTCAAGCAATTCGAATTATTACCCAGAGTAATTGTCGATACCATGTTACCGAACTGTTCCGCTATCTTAGCATACCTGCATTACTAATCTTGTGAATTTAATGTTTACATATATGCACATAATACCGTTAAAGACCAGCACCTCGTAAAATTTGTTTTCATACAAGGACCTGACAATGCAAATAACACACGTTTTTCTCTAAATACCAACTTGTTACGTCCAAAAGTTCGTACTAAGTACGGTACGGAAAGGGTTGGTTTCGTTTTAATTAAATTGTGGAATTCTATTCCTTGTAATATTAAAACTGCTGTTTCTGTATCACCATTTAAACGTTTGCTTCGTGTTTTTATTATAACCAATAATACCACAATTTGACTAGTAAAATAAAGCGACCTTTATCGTTTTGTGCTGAATAATGACTATTCACTTATTGACTAGAATCGTTTAATCACTGAATTGATCGTACTTATTTTATTATTGTTATAGTTGTGTTACTGCCCGTATTTTATTGTAACAGTTATTTATCATTATTATTTTTGTTGTTTTAGGTGTTTACATTTCATGTAACATATTATAGGAGGTCCCCCTACAGTGTTTTCACTATGGGATCTCCTGCACGATATCATGCCCACCTTTGTACATGCATTTTACCAGAATAAACTTCAAACTTCAATCGGCGTAACAAAGGTCAGCCGGGGGATTTATCTATTGTTTTTCTGCTTCTGCAGTCGTCATAGATAGGTTTAGTGGGTGCCGCCATCTATAGTAGCGTTTGGAAAGGAAAAAAACCACTAGTGCATCAAATGCGCCTGTGGCGGCGGAGCGGTGACGCGCGGCAAACTCAAATAAAGGTTCATGAATCGATAGCTGAGATTGCCTGCGGTAGCGCCACCCGGCGACCGAAACTGGGCGCAGCTTTCTTTCTCACAATCAGAGCGAGATGGCGTAAGTGGTTTGCTTTGTGCAACTTCTCGCCCTTGCATTATTTCAAGGCAAAAAGAAAAAAAAAAAAGGCCCACGCTGAGTGCAGCGTGGGCAACTTAAAAGCACGCACTCACACACGCTCACACACACACACGCACTCACGCACACGCACACCCACTTCCTAGAAATTGACTAGCAGATTTACACATTCTGGGGCGCGTCCCTCTTTGGCACAACCTTTACCCTATACCAAAGGAGGTGTATATAAGCCTCCTTGATTCGTGTTTTTTCCCCCCATCCCTCGATCATTACTCATTACCCTAAGTTTACACCACTTAAGCATTGGTATAAACATGTAGGCGGGCCGTTGTACACCTCGCATAAGTGTAATAATGTGCCTATATTACATAAATTTGATAATTCGACCATTCGTTATGCCGCGTGGCAACCCAGTGAATAAAAGAGACCCGTTCCGCCAACATTTCAGGCTTTTCACGTTTCCTGAAATGGTAAGGCACAGCTCAGGTAAACGCAGGTGCCATAAAGGCGCAGATTGCGATGCTGAAGACGCGGCTGGCAGCAACCTTATATATATATATATATATATATAGATATATATATATATATATATATATAATATATATATATATATATATATACAAATAATTATTATATTATTAACAAAACTATAAATTCTCAGGTGTTGTGTGTCAAAGTTGAGGAGAACAGACTTTTCAGCAAGTTGGTTAAGCTTCATCTTAGGAACCACAAAAAAAAAGAAAAGAAATAAACACACGGGCTGGAAAGAAGACGCCCGTCCTGTTGCCTTCTTGCCTGTGCGCCTCTTTTTCTTGCGCTGCTCTTAAGATTTCCGAGTCAAACGACGACCTACTGGAGCTCCAGACTTGTACAGATAATCGGCTTCCAGGGGAGCCGCCTGCGACAACCCTCGTTCAATGGTTGCCCGTTGGTGTCGATATAAACTCTTCGTCTGCCACTCTATACAGTTGGGCGGCTTTGTAATGAGAACGCTGGCTGTCCCGCTGTGACCAACTGCTTGCATAGTTGATGATTTTTGCGAACACAGTGGCGCTTGAGTCAACGGTGGACTGCCCGAACTTTAAAATGTCGATACAGAAGTCCCTGCCCTATAAATAGCGTTAAATAACCGCTCGTACTACTTTTTTACGAGTAACGAAGTAACAAGCGCACAGTTCTTACGTATTAAGTGGCAGTGTGTTTATAGAGTTCCTAAGTTAACAGTCGTTTCCTTGTCCAATATGTAAAGTTCGCTTCGCCGCATTTTTGAACAGGAAAGCACCGTAAGGTTCGAGGACGGAACGATGAGTTTAACTTTTAAATGTTGCCTGTAAGTTCAAAAAGAGATAACATTGTTTAACAGAGAACAAGACTGCGCGCCTCTCCTTGTTCCATGCTGTATCTGTGGCCCTTTGTGCGCTCAGTTAAACAATGTTTCGCTAATATGTACCAACTCGTCCGGCCAATAGCAGGTTCTTCAAAAGAGGATTGAGCATTCATCTTCACAGCGTAAGTATCCTTCGCAACCCCGGAAAAGCTAGCTTGCAGTTCGGAAAGAGTTCCATCCACTATATTTAGCGATCATTTACGTGACATAAGGTAGTGCGGCGCATTTTCAAATACTCGAATACCTGTTGCAAGCTTTCAATTCTCCCCTATACGTGAAACAATACTGAAAGAAAATGCTCACCTTTTCTTGAAGAAGCCTCCATATATTTGTTGCACTCAGGGCACAGACATTATTTGTGGAATGGTCATGGCAGATCGACTGCCTTGCTCAGGCTTGCATTACGACACGCCTCCTTAAAACATAACGCGATCTCTGACATTGGCTTATCTGTAATCAACTAGAAAAGCTGCACGTAGCCAAGTATGAAGATACCTGCAGTTTGCAGATTTTCGCAGTGCGTGCACGTATGTCGTCAGCAGAATTATTGTTTCCCCTCGTTTATAGTAAGTACATCAGGTTCTTTATTATTATGTCGTGTTATTATACCATTGCACTATATTTTATCCTATGAATCTTCGAAATAAATATTGGTCTTCTCCTACGGAGGCAAGGAACGGAAAAGCTCTTTTCGTCTGCTGCCTGTACTCCTTGTTTCCTTTCTTGCAAAGCTCCCCCTACTCTAATCTCGCTATTCAATGCAGAGATTCGCAAATTTTGTTTTCTTTTTTATGCTTGTGAATTTATACATTCACAAACAATATAAGCGCTTTGTGCCTGCCGAAGTAGCAGCGCAAGTGCTGGAACAGACCACATAAGCGGACGACAGCGAACACCTAGGTTATAACTAGCGCGAATCCTCTAGTACTTTCTGACCCTAGCGGTAAAATGGTGAACTAGACCAGGCGCGAGGGATAATGGACATGTGTGCAGATCTGTAGTTCAGTAGGTCATGATCGAAACCGTGGTATGATTATGAAGCATGCTGTACTGGAGCACTCCGCTTTAATTTTGATCACCTGAGCTTCCTTAACGTGCACTAAATCTAAGCACACGAGCGTTTTGGCGTATCGCACCCATTGAAGTAGGGTCGCCGAGGTCGCGATCGAACCCGCTTTTTAAACCTCAGGTGTAAATATAAACCGCTGCCTCATAAAATCAGATCGTAGTTTTGGCACGTAAAAACTCCAGAAATTAATTTTTAATTTAATATGTTGTCGTCGCCATCGTGTCATTGTTTTTCTCTGCACAAGTGGCCCATAATCACTAGCGCACGAAATATATTTGTTACAGTGCGTCAAAGGTAGTGT
>NW_023605862.1:0-60001 GCF_013339745.2 Dermacentor silvarum
TGTGCTTTTGGTTTGAATTACTCATTTCCCCTAATATAATTGAGTAATTAGGTAAATAATAATTTAGTTAATAATTACTTTACCTATCTCCAATAGAGTGTTGATCCTGGAACTTTTAGAAATTAAGCAGCCAGTCTCTGTACATAGTGTCGATGTATTGTTTGAGGGATATCTGCATATGAAAGAGGAAGTTCTCATTGATGTTTTCATTGAAGAATTGCATGTGCATTTCCACAGTTGTTGATTTTCTGCAGCTTAACTATGTATAAGCATCAATTTTGACTTCTACGGCTAACTATTGCATAACACTTGATTTCATACTGCCAAATTTTATGTGAAGAGTTGGCTTGCTCTCCTTTTCAATGTGCTTAGCTTTTTTTAGAGCCCCTCACCCAATACTCCACGTCGGAGCACGTGAGGACCTTGAATAATAAAAAGAAAATAAAGCTACAAACATTCACAAGTGCAACCGGCGCAATGAACCGTTGTTGCAGAGCATGTCAGGGTAAACACGGCGGCTTCCATACAGCCCATACTGAAGTGGCACCACTTGGTGACGTCTACAAAAGGAGCCTCCGCCACGGGCCTTCCCTGAACCCACTACACTCTTCCAGTACACTGTAGTAAAATGGCCCCTATTTGTAGGGGTAATATGTTCTGAAGAAGTGTAAGGTGGCGTAGGTGAAGCTAAGGTTACTCAACAGCGGTTGACATCGAAGAAAGAAATACAAGGTCTTCTAGGGGAGCATCTGTTCCCTCTCAAATAACAAACATGGAAGAACATGGAACACCAAATCACATGGTGCACTAATGCGCCCAGAAAGACCTTGTCTTTCTTTGATATCAATCGCTGTTGACTAGCCTTGCTTTTTTTTTTTGCGTGTGTGTTTGTGTGTGCTTGTTGCCTGCACTGTAGAAATTACACTTTTTCAATAATTGCTGTTCACATCCCCTTTTACTCTTAGTTTACTTCTGCAGACCTCCCAACTTACGTTTCTACCAAATGTCCACTGAAGGTTAACTCGAACCTTTGTAAGCGAGGGAGTAGTGACATCTTTGTGACTGGCTGCTGACGCCTTGCGTGGGGCTCAAATGTATGACGTTGCAAAAGTGATGTTACAGATCAAAGGAAACAGCGGCACCTTACCTTCAGGCGAATTCGGTTCGTAGCTGAGCACCCTCATCTTCGATCTGACGTTCTCCAGCGTGGCGTCGACGAAGACGTACGTGCAGAACACTTGGTCGTCAGGTTGCTCGAGGTCCAGATATTTCTTAAAGATGTCCGGTCTCGGAGCTGCCATCGCTAACTTGTTATAGCGCTTTTCGTGAATATCGAATAAAAAGAAATATTTATTCTCAAATTGTACCTACACGGCGTACTCACGGTCCCTCTCTCGAGTGGCCTGGGATAGTGCGTGGCGATGGGAACACGTCAGTCGTGCTGCGAGGCCTTCTGCTAAAAGCACGAAGCTCGAAGTTAGTGGGGCGTTTTATAGCGGTACAAAATAATAATGGTGCGCGTTTACAAAGCGACTACATTTTGCCTTTTACATTGTGTTTTTGAGACGGAGTTCAACCGACATACGCGTCGAGCGCACACCTGTGGTCGCGCAAAACATGCATAGCAATTTCGAAAAGTGGCCGCCGGAAACTGCCAGTTTTATTCGAGAGAGAGAGAGAAATAGAAGAGAGGAAAGGCGGGCATTCGCGAGACAATGTTTTATGGACGTTGACACTGCGTGTGACTCTTTGTGCGCAACTAGTTTGCCGAGGTTCAAACCCATTTACTCTCTCTCTCTCTCTCTCTATATATATATATATATAGTCTCGTCATATTATCAGCAAAAATTAAGATGCGTACAGGAAAAAAAATAACCTAGAACACCTTTTACGTGGTATTTCGTGAATTCGCGATGCCGTATCTCTTTAATCGCTAAACTTTCTGCGCCCTCTTAACCGCCCGTGAAACAACAAATCTTTTGTAGGTGCTAGTGAGTACTCAAACAGAAGGTAAGCTGGGCTTTGAACATTGGGTATACGCAAGGACACTTGGGTGCGCTAGTTCTAAAACTCCATAGAGAATTAAGCGCCGGTTCGGTCTGTTCAGATCAGTTCGCGTTTGAATTTGTGTTGACAGTGTATTCGCCAGGCAGAAACAGCGAGACGACCAAACGGAGAGTCATATACGAGGGTATCAAAAAGTTTTGAGACCAGCTCTGTTATGAAGAAATTCAATTATTTGCGTGTCACCATCAAAATATTCCACTTGCACCGTAACACCCAGCTTTCCTGCCACTTCGCGAATGGAATTAAGTCTTCGTTCCGGAACGCGTACAACACTTTTTGCGATTCGTGCTTGATTTCAGCTACCGTGTCGAAACAGCCAGGTCTTTAATTTTGGGAAGACAGCCAAATAAGCGGAAGCGAATCCTGGCTTTCAGATCGAGGATCATCACTAGGGACCAAACTTAGACGTACGGGTAAGTTCCTTACACAAAGCAATGCACGTCGCAATGTAAAATCCCAACGTCTCCACGACCGAAAAAAAGGGAAGTCCGCAGCTCAACAAACCTGCACTACTCCAGTGGCACAGCCACGGAGTATCACACCGGGAACGTGCTCCCCCAACCCCCGAAAGATTCTGTGTTAATGTATAGGTCAACAAGATGGCGAGTCGGGAGAGTTGGTTAAAGTTGATGTTGAACAGATCTTGAAGGCGCATCGGCACACAGACAAAAGGTTCGAGAAAAGCAGACAGCACGGGGCCTGTAAGTGTGGGGCCTGCCCAGACCACCCCCTCTCGCCCCTCACCCTCTCGGTCCCAAATCCGCCTCATCTGATAACGCGCATTAACTTGTTTATTGCCGAGCCCTTCTTTTTGGCGCAAATAACAGATGGGGTGCAATCTTGTTACAACCGGAGCGGCGTCGCCTACCGCGGCCTTTGCGCGGCGAGCCATGCAGTGAGGCAAAGGGGTTTTCTGTTAGCTACTTCGCCTGTTGTAGAACTACGTGTGTGGGCGTGCTTGTCGCCTACTGAAATTAGCGAAGCTTTTTGTTTAATGCATGAATATTTACTAGAATAAGTGCCATTGTCATGACAATGGCTGTTAAGCAAGCCGATTTTGTATTTTGGTATGTTTTTGGCTGATATTATAATTGTTCATAATGTGCACTGAAGGGAAAAGACCTCTCATTTGCGGGCATTGAGTATGTCACATCAAGAATCTGTTGTATATCCTTTCTTCTGTATGTGTGTTTTTGTACCTTGTTCGTGTTCATGAACTGGGGGTCAAGGCTCGCTTCAGCCGTATACATGCTTCAGCATGTGAGGCCTGCGACCAGGCTAGCATCCCCCGCTACAATTAAACTCTGCCTATGCTGCTCCCGCGCAGCATAAAATTTCTTGCACCTACCCGTGGTCTCCGAGATCGCACGGTCGTGTGCGCCGTTCTGATCTCGGGGGCATCGAGCTATTATAAAGACCACTCAACATATCAGAATCTTGCGAACCCGCCATAATACGAAATTGAAGTTAGTTTAGATGAGAAGAAAGTCTTAACAGAGGGTGGGTTTTTTCGCTTTAAGGGCTGTATGCAAAAAAAAAGAAACCATAATGAAAGCAAAATAAAAGTGACGATACGTTCAGTAATAACTGTGCATGATTGAAATTTATTTATAGGCTTTATATAAAATTGGGTACAAATATCAAAATTTTCTGAAGACCAGCGGGCAAAGCCTAAAGGCCGCTGACCATTGTTTCCGTAGCCCAGGGTTGTGTGGGGACATAAGACCAATACCCGCCCATTTAGCCCATGCGGCCCAAAGTGATCGTTCCTGCTGACGCGATAAGCGCCAACAGTTATGGCCGCCGATCCCACTCGATGACCCTGAACTGCCGCAACATCGGCGTGATGAAGAACGCAGGCGGTGGGGAGTGAACGCTTCGGGCTGCCTCTTAACAATACGCGACCTCCAACACTATAGGCGCGAAAGAAGACAGCACTCGGGAAGCTACCAACCATCGCGGCGCGGCCTCACTTTGCGCCAAGCACAATATACATCCAAGCGCTTAGCGCTCAGACTTATACGGAACACTTAGGCGACGACGAAAATTCACCTGGAGTGTCCCTACAATTGATATCGCAATAAAAAGTGAAAAGTTGATCCGCTTCACCTCGCAGCTTTTGGTAGCTAGACAATTTCACGACAATGAGAAGTTTTAAAAATTAAGAAAAAACCCGCTTGCGCCACTACAATTGTTTACTATATGTAGGAATGCCTTACAATGCGCTTGCTATGCATCCGCCGATTTAGGTAGGACCGGCCGGCAAACGGCGTTCCGGTGTTTGGATTTAACCGGCAGCCGGCACCTTGAGGGAAAAGCCTGTTGTGCTGGTCTAAAGCCCGACCAGGTGGCAACCTTATCCAAAAACACGATAGCCCATGCTTCGTCGCTTGTCCCTCCCGTTTCGCTTCTAGCGCTCGCTAGGCGATGCAAGTATTCTAGAGCTGCTATAACTCTGGACAGCTTGAGCGTGAGATGCCCAAGGCTAGTCCTGAATACCTGCTGATGTTGCTGCTGCTGTCACCAACTGAATAATGTAGCTCACCGAAACGACACACTCGGGGGTCTCCGGTAAGTCGGTTTATTCAAGATAAGACGCGTGCATTTGTTACATGGGAATTGCTGGGCGCATGCGCCGTGCTTGCCATGAAGCGTGCGGCACTGGACGCTATACGAAGCATAATGCCTCTTGAGGACAACGTCTTCCTTAGCGAGCTACCGCCACTTTTCTGTATTGGGGGTCTGGGTCTAGCCCTGTCAAAACTAACAACCGATTTCAATAATGACAACAAAAGAGCACCTATACTTTGTGCTCGGCGTAAGATGATACTTAGTGATTACCGATTTTACCATCTATTTCATGTGTCACGAACACAGAGTAAGATAAACAGGAGCGCCGACTCCGCCGCCGCGCAATGCATTCGCTCGGGACAAACCGTGCAACGCAAATGATACATCGCGTAGCGCCATCTGTCGAGGCGCGTGGAAAACACTCAACAGCTTGCTTCCATGTGCGCATGCGCTGAGTGGCGGAGACCGGCGGCGACGGCGGCGCAGAACGGGCAGCGCGGCACCCGCAGAGCGTGTCGTCTGCTACAAACGTGGACCCTCGGCCGTCTCAATTTGACAGCAATGAAACACAAAAAATATATGCGCACGAATAATAAAAGCGCAAATAAACACGCGGTAGCGCTTTTATGCACGCATGCGAGAAACATTTTTAGATCTTTTTAGAGGGAACAGACGATAAATGATGCTGTACAAAAAGACACAACAGAAGTACTTGTTTTTCACTCCTCTACATCTGCGCGGAAGCGAAGGTGGGAAATTTTCGTCTTCCTCGCTTTGTTTACCATGTCTGCAGTATGTTTATTCATGCCTGACGGAACAAGGTATCTTGATACTTGTGCGTGAAGAGACTGAGCAACAGGACAGTGTTTTGTTCCCGGCTGTAAAAATCTGGTTATGGCAAAGGACGCGAGAAGTTTTCGCTCTTCGCTTCGCCATCTGATCTTCAACTACTCCACCAGTGGCGTCAAAAAATGCCTCAAATAAGCGAGCGCTTAAAGCAATGGACAAACTATGTGCGCGACACTTCGAAAAGCAGCTTATTTTGATAGTTACTTCAGCAAAGAGAAAGGTGATGTCCTACTAGCTCTAAAGAAAGTGCCTCAACTTCCAAGCGGAGCAGTTCCTTCAATTTGTTTAGGGAAGCCTGGCGTAGCTCAATGATGCTGAATGCCAGGAGGAACCAGAAGACGCCAATGCGGAAGGACGGGAGGAGCTCAATTTAAATTTATCTTCAACTACACACAGTGCAGGTGCCTTTCCTTGCCCAGAGACATGCCGTAATGTAGAGAGAGAGAGAGAAAGGTAAAGAAAGACAAGGAGGTTAGCCAGTGTAAATACCGGCTGGCTGCCCTGTAAATTCTCAGCCTTGCCTTCGATATGATTCCCCCAGTTATGCAGACACATAATCAGAGCTTCTCTTGTGAAATAATAAGCAGGAAACACTGGCAGGAATTCCCAATTATTATGTTTATAGAGAATGGCGATTCTGCTCGCAAGAGAACCGGGCGACACGAAAAGCACCGCGAGAAGCAAAGAAGCAAGCGAAGCATCTTGGCATTTGATGCGTGCTCAGATAAAAAAGAGTGATAAACGTCAGCTTTTGCGTAAAAACTTCTTTTCGCTGTCGTCTTTCATTGCTTGAGACCACCCGAACTGCCGTTATATCGCCTTACCATTTGCTATAGTTTTTCTTTCCATCTTTGTTTATTTTCTGTTCCTGTGCCTTGTAAAGTTCCATGTAGGCCACCTGACAAATGCCCTGCATTTGGCCTGTATAAAATAAATTAAATAACATGATACATGACTTGTTTCTCCTGCTAACGTCACTCCGTGAACCGCAAGAGCTATGCACGCTACAGGCGTCAGGGCGTGCGCGGAGCAGACGACAAAACGGATAGGCAAGCAGGCGCCGCGAGAGAGCACCCGCGCCTTTGCTCCTCTCTGCTGCAGAGTTTTTCTTCATTCGTAGCGCCGTCTGGCGAACACGTTGCAGAATGTGTCCCTTCCAGGCGAGCGGAGTCGGCGCTCCTGTCTTATCTTACTCCGTGGTCACGACGCAGAGCAAGTATCACGGGCGAATTAGAATCGAATCAGGCAGCCTCGGTGCTGCCACGTTGTTGCGCGAACATGGTAAATGGCGGAGCGTTCCGGTAAACTTATACCGGAGACCGCTAAACTCCGCGCATGCGCAGTCTTGGCAGCCAGTATGCGGTAACGTTCGTGCTATACGGCAACGCTCTGTTAAAACTGTCTAATAAATAAACAAACTGCACCGTCCGGATATCGCAACTGTCACGGAGTCCTTAGCAGAGGCCCATAAGTGACCTGTTTGCGACTCATCATGTGGTTAGCATGAAACGAGAACGAGGTCATTTCTTGATAAGGAGGTTCGCATGCTCGCCCAACGGTAATGCATAAACAGTCTCATTACTCATTGTCATCTGCTAAGGACGGTAACAGCTGAGTTTTTCAAACGGGCCAGTTAATGCTTTTCTTAGTGAACTCGTCGGAGTTCATTGCGCTGCAACAATCTGGAGCGTTTCGATTTTGCATGACAGAAAGTGGCCAAGAATTCCTTGGATTACAGGGTTGAAGTCTTGAATTAGGATTTGTTAGGTGACTCTTTCTGTTAGAAGGATAATTAATATGTATTTCATTATTTCTTACAAACAGCAATTCCGAGACCGTGCAGGAGGGACGAAAAATGAACACAGTGAACAAAATCTGGAATGAGTTATACAACTAAATAAAGCAAACATTTGCGCACAAACAAAAGAAGCATAGCCAAGCAAACGTGATTAAAACAGTCGGAAACATAAATTACACAGCTGTGTAAAAACAGCCCTATGCGCACAAAGCAATAGCAAACACAACGCGTACATTGCAGATAAGAGCATGGCGTTAGCATCCATGAAGATTTATCAAAAATGGTACATGTTTTTTCAGAATCAGGAATGCCACGTTCCGCAATAGCATCTGAAGGCACTTTCCTTTCGCTTATGGTTCTTCGAAAAAATACGTATTTGAAAATGTTAGTATGCACGAAGTATGGTGCCAGGCCGTGATTATGACTATGCCTGGTCTGCCGTGAAAAAGTGGTAGAAAGATATGTTTCAGGCGATTGGTATTAAACCGCCGCGTGTGAAGCGAGAAAATAAAACTTGAGCCTGGTTATAGCTCTGCGCTGGTCTAAAAGCGGAATATCAATACTATAGTCATCAGTGATGAAAGCTACTCAAGATTCTTATAGGCGTTATAAATGAATAGTTTTTCAACTTTATAAATGTCCTTCCTAAAATACGGGTCCCAGGCAGCACATGCGTACTCCAGACGGGGTCAAATAGTGAAAGTATTGAAGGCAAGAAGTGTTATTGTGACTCCTAGGTGTTAATTTTTGTAAACCTCAATCGAAGGATTGTTACTTAGCGTACACCTAAATGTCAATGGCCTAGTATCTTGGGATCCGCATAAAGGCAGATTTACTCATGTTTCATTCCGTCGACCAGACGTTGCCCTAATCACAGACGGAATTTAGGCAGTTCTGCAAGCACTGCGGTCCTTCCCATACCTAATTGGTTTGTAAAGAATGCAGTCATCTGGAAAAAGCTTTAAGATTATAGTGGAGGTGTCTAATGAAACGGTGTGATTGACGAAGATCAGAAACAAGAGAGCCGAAGACATTAACCTGGGGAGCTCTCGAGATTACAGGCAGCACTTCAGAGCTGCAAACTTCAACCTTGACAAACTGTTTCCGGTTAGTGAGGTAAGAGCAAAACCAGTTAATTATATTAATGAGCAGACGAATACCAGATAGCCTCATGAGAAGTTTACCATGACCGACGCTGTCGAAGGCTATTTTAAAATTTAAGTAAATAGCCTCTATGGGGTGCCCTTATGAAGTGCTTTTGCGAAGCCATTAATAGTGGAGTCGAGTTGGGTGGTAGTAAGCAGAATTTTCCTAAAATAATGCTGAAAGGGAGTCATAGTACTCTTTTTTTGTTCACTAAAAGACATTATGTAATGTGAAATGATTAGTTCTAAAAGCTCGCAGGGAGCGGAAGTTATCGATATAGGCTGGTAGTTTTCCACATTCATGCGGTCACCGTTCGTAAGGACCGGAACTGGGTGCGTCGTACACCAATCATCACGAAGTATAGAATAACTGAATGGAAGACAAAAAAGAGGAGTTAGGACGTGTCCAATAGGTTAGGCATAGCGCTGCAAAAATGAGGTTAAGGTGAACTGTGTTGATCCGACAGTTCTTAGCCTAAGATTCAGTAACAAAGTGTCGGGTAGGGGGAGGCTTCCGTTAGACCATACTCCGAACCATGGTTTCTTCTTCTTCTTTTCTGGGGTTTTACGTGCCCAACAACCAGTTCTGCTTATGAGGCACGCCCCGTAGTGGAGGGCTCCGGATTGAATTTTGACCACCTGGGGTCAAATGGGCGCGGTGGGCAGACATGTCACAGACGCTGCACGCCACTGTTTCGCCTTGAACATGGTTTATTGCATGGCAGGAAACTTAGCTGCGGGCCCCACATACCGACAGGACCAGAAAGGTACAGAAGGAATGCTCGGCCTGCGTCGCGCCAGGCGCTTATAATACACCAGTGGGCAAGAGTCCGTGATGATACGCGCTGCCCACGGTAAGCGCTTCTCATCAACACCACCGTTTCACACGCGCCTTCTCGTGGTCATCGAGTCTCTCTTCATGTCGGTCTACTTACGCCGCAGCACACCTGCTTACTTAATCAGCTCATGTTTACTACAATTCATATTGCTACGAAGGCCGCTCACCTTACTTCGTATGACATTGCTGTGTTGCTATCGCATTCATTGCTTCGCCCTTAGGGCGAAACTGTGACATTTTTTGTTAATTATTCGATTATGCATTTCAATTTGTTGTGCAAGTAATGTCCGCCTCTTCGAGTAGACCAGCTCATGAACTAGAATTTCGCCATCTGCCACAAGCAAGCTTTAAGAATTTTTGAAAGTGTTCGCTGAAACACCCTGTATTATGTTCTAAGATTTTTAATGGAATGGATGTTAATGATATGGGAAGCTAACTATTGGGGAAATGTACATACATCACCACATTTATACACAGGGCCCACCTCCCCTATCTCTCAGTCAGAGGGCAGTGTAGACATCTGTAAGAGCACAGCCTTTGACAGGATGCCAAGAGGTGGCGTTACTAGTCCTGTCAGCTGCCGGGGGCCATCCATCCGGCGGTGCTATCCACCGCCGCCGCCTCTTCCCGTAAACTCTCGACCATTTCCATTCTCCCTTCCGTCCATTCATTCGCCCGTCCCCCACGGCAATGGCGAAGCGGGCGAGGAGGAAGGAGCGAGAGGAACCGATGGTGCAGTGTGACATGTGTCTGAGATGGGCCTACTTTGATGAGACGGACTTTCCATGCACAGATGCAGCAGATGCCACGCCCTTTGTATGCAACTTTTGCAACGCGGTGGAGACGCTCGAGGCAAGGCTGAGCGCATCGGAGAAAGGATATGGAGGCACTTCGAGTAGTCGTCCAGGCGATGAAGGAGCAGCAACTACATGTACTCCATGCCAAATCTGCTCCAGCAAGTGATGCCCCCACAGAGAAGCTACCACCCCGGGAACTCCATAAAGTTGCCACGCACAGCTGTTCTTCCCAGGCTGACATGAGTGCATCGACTGCATTGCAGACTCATCCAGTGGAGGTCGAGGTGGAAGTGGATCAGCCGAAAGTAGAGTTGGACAATATCCAGTCATCACAACCACCGCAAGAACAGCCAAACGCCGCTGCGGTTGTCATGCAGAGTGACGAGGATGCACGGCTGAGCGAGGAAACCTCTGGCCATGCTCCCGGCGATGCGAATGGTAATAACCAACAAGCTTGTGATACAGGTGGTGTCGGGAACACTGGGAAGCCAGGACACAGGACCAAAGCCGGAACCAACGGGGTCGGAGCTGACGGCCGATGTCGCACCAGCACTCACAACGCTGACCGACGACCGGAGAAGCAAAAGGCTACGTCCAACTCTGCACCCGAAGTACTAGTCATCGGGGAAAGCAATGCTCCGCGTATCGCGGGTGCGCTCCGACGAATATGGGGTAGTAGGGTGCTCGTGGACCTACGGTTCGAGCGCAAGAGCTGGACGACTGACCAAGTTGGCAACATCCTGCTCTCGGCCGCAAACGAGTGAGAAATCCACGACGCGGGACTCGTAGTGCTTACATGCAGGGATGCATGGACGTACTTGGAGGAGCACAACCTGGCGATTATTGCCCAGGCTATCCGGGAGACCATGGCCCCCATATGCGAAGAATCTGGTGACTTTGCTCCATCTTCGAAGTCGAAACAAGAGGCAAGGCAATGCGGGCAAGAGCAATACTTCCTCAACACTCAGCTCAGGAAGCTGTGTGGAACGCTAAAGGTGGACATTTGGTTGATCTCTCCAGCATGCTAGCAGGGGAAGGGAACAGCTAGCCCAGGTCGGTAATGTCATTACCCTGGCATCCACAACGCGCCATGTTGCGACCCATCTATTCCAGGCGACACGCCCTTTTTTAGGACTGCAGGAGCCTCGAGGACCAGAGGCAAGCCCAGTCACACACACGGCGGAAGACAGGCCCGAATGTATCCTTGCCCGCCCTGGAGCAGCAATCCTCGCCCCCGGACCCTCCTGGGACAGCAAACGGCACCCACAATGCACACCCGAGGGAAACCAGGAGCGAGGTCCAGGCCCCTCTCCTGCGAACCCTCTACGAGCGCTCCCAGCCGGCCTACATGATGAACTCGCCACATCTGCCTACCCTGAGCACTCCGCCGTGTCCACCGAGGGCGAGTTCGGTTCCAATGACATGGGTACCGCGCCTGGGTACCACCCATCCTGCAATGACCCCATGGCAACCACTCAGCTACAGTGCAGGCCCCGACCTCTTCTGAATGGTGGGAGACATAGTCCGCCAGCAGGTGGCGCTGCAGTGGCCAATGCTAACTACAGAGGTGACCCGAACGACCGCGTAGAGCGTAGGCTGTGGCCCCGCAGACGCCGGAATCGACATCGTCACAGTGGCGTACCAACCATTTCTCGAGTGGGGGGGCAAACCGCAAGTAATCCGACCTTCTCTCTCTCTCTCTCTCTCTCTCTCTCTCTATATATATATATATATATATATATATATATATTGTGACGGGGCGTCAAATAGACGAAAAAGGGATAGTATTTATCTACAGGGATTGTTGGCAGAGATGGCCAAGATGGCTGAACACGCGCAGCGTTTTTCGGCGATCGTCGTCTTCTTCCTTAATGCAAGGAGGCGGCCCGTAACATCTAACCGCCCCGGCGGGCTGAGCGCCGTCTCGGCGCAGACTAATTACACGAGGAGGTGACGGAAAAGTACGGCTTCAGTCGGGATACGTGCACGACGTCACGAGATGGCAGGGTAGATGGTGAAGAACTGTTCAGTGGGGCGATTTCATAATTCACGTCACTAAGTTGCCGTAAAACCTTGTAAGGTCCGGTGTAACGCGATAAAAGCTTTTCGGAGAGACCGACGCGACGAGAAGGAGTCCAGAGAAGCACAAGAGATCCCGGAGAAAAGCAGAGGTGCCGGTGGCTGCGGTCGTAGCGGTCCTTTTGGCATAATTGTGAGTCGGATAGTCGCTCATGAGCTATCTGACGTGCCAGATGGGCTCGCGCGGCAGCATCGCGGGCATACTCCGTGGTATGTTGTAGAACAGCAGGTAGGAGCGTGTCAAAAGGCAATGCAGGGTGGTGGCCATACAGGAGGTAAAACGGCGAAAAACCGGCGGTGTCGTGACGGGAGGAGTTGTACGCGAACGTGACGTATGGCAAAGCGCTGTCCCAGTCCCGATGATCGTCAGACACGTACATCGACAGCATATCGGTTAAGGTGCGGTTCAGCCTTTCGGTGAGCCCGTTGGTCTGCGGGTGGTACGCAGTAGTGAGCTTGTGCTCCACAGAACAGGAACGAAGGAGGTCATCGACAACTTTCGACAAGAAGTAGCGGCCTCGGTCTGTGAGCAGTTGCCGAGGAGCACCATGACGAAGGATGACGTCATGAAGGAGGAAATCGGCGACGTCAGTGGCGCAACTAGTCGGCAAAGCTCGCGTGATGGCAAAACGCGTAGCGTAGTCGGTCGCAACTGCGATCCACTTGTTCCCTGAAGCAGACGAAGGAAATGGGCCGAGGAGGTCGAGACCGACGCGGTAGAATGGCTCCTGGGGTATGTGAATTGGATGCAGAAGGCCTGCAGGCAACCCTGAGGGCCGTTTACGTCGCTGACAAAGGTCACACGCAGCAACGTAGCGTCGAACAGATCGGTACAGACCAGGCCAGAAAAACCGGCGCCGCACGCGATCGTATGTGCGGGATACGCCAAGATGGCCAGCGGTCGGAGCATCGTGGAGTTCCTGGAGAACAGTAGCACGAAGATGCTTGGGGAGAACAAGCAGAAGCTCTGGGCCGTCGGGAGTGGTACTACGACGGTAAAGAATATCGTCGTGAAGCTCAAACAGACGAAGCGATGGGTCGGGCTGACGAGAATTGAGGCGGTCAATTATAGATCGTAACGTGTCGTCACTTTGCTGTTCAGCGCGTATGTTGGCCAGATCTGCAATAGCCATGACGAAGTCACCGGTATCACGTTCGGTGGTGTCGGGAGGATCGACAGGGTAGCGGGATAAACAGTCAGCATCTTGATGCATCCGGCCAGATTTGTAGAGCACGTCAAAGGTGTATTCCTGTAGTCGTAACGCCCAGCGGCCAAGCCTTCCTGTAGGATCCTTCAGCGACGAGAGCCAGCAAAGGGCATGGTGGTCCGTGACAACGGAAAAAGTTCGGCCGTACAAATAAGGGCGAAATTTTGCCACAGCCCAGACCAAAGCCAGGCATTCGCGCTCAGTTATCGAATAATTCCGCTCCGACGACGAGAGAAGGCGGCTGGCGTAGGCAATGACACGGTCCTGGTCGTTCTGGCGTTGGGCGAGTACTGCACCTATGCCGTGGCCACTAGCGTCGGTGCGAACTTCTGTAGGGGCCGACGGGTCATAATGCGCCAAAATGGGCGGTGAAGTCAGTAAACTGACAAGGGTGGTGAATGCGGCAGCTTGTGCACGACCCCAGGAAAAAGAGATGTCCTTCTTGAGTAGGTCAGTAAGCGGCCGGGCAATGTCGGCAAAATTCCTGACGAAGCGGCGGAAGTAGGAACACAAGCCGACAAAGCTCCGTACATCGCTAACTGAGCGAGGAACAGGAAAGTCTCGGACGGCACGCACCTTGTCGGGGTCAGGTTGGACACCGCTAGCACTAACAAGGTGTCCGAGAACGGTGATGTGACGCCGAGCGAAACGACACTTGGAGGAGTTGAGTTGTAGGCCAGCGCGGCGAAACACATCAAGAATGGCCGACAGGCGGGCTAGGTGGTCCTCAAAAGTAGGCGAAAATACAATCACGTCATCTAGATAACATAAACACGTAGACCACTTATAGCCCCGAAGGAGAGAATCCATCATTCGCTCGAAGGTCGCGGGGGCATTACACAATCCAAAAGGCATAACCTTGAATTGGTAAAGTCCATCCGGTGTGACGAACGCAGTCTTTTCACGGTCCATGGCATCAACGGTAATCTGCCAGTATCCGGAGCGTAGGTCGATGGAGGAAAAGTACGTGGCGCCGTGGAGGCAGTCCAAGGCGTCATCGATTCGGGGCAGAGGGTAGACGTCCTTGCGTGTGATGTTGTTCAAGTGTCGGTAGTCAACACAAAAGCGCCAGCTGCCGTCTTTCTTTTTTACTAGCACCACAGGGGACGCCCACGGACTGGAAGAAGGTTCGATAACGCCTTTTGTGAGCATTTTGTCAACTTCGCCTTGGATCACACGACGTTCGGCGAGGGAGACACGATAGGGACGGCGACGGATAGGGCTCGCGTTCCCCGTGTCGATGCGATGTTGGACAACAGACGTTTGGCTCAGAGAACGATCGTCGAAGTCGAAAATGTCGTGGTAAGACTCCAGGAGGCGGCGAAGGTCAGTAGCTTGATCAGAAGGAAGGTCATCAGGGATCATTCTGACAAAGACATCGCGCGGCGAACTGGTTGTGGTGCAAAGGAAGGACGAACTGGAGGAACGGGTGGGATCCAACGCACAAATCTCGCAGTCTTCGGCAGCAGTGATGGCGGCGAGTGACATGCCTGCCGGAATCAGTTGAGGAGAGGCGCTGAAGTTTAAAATAGGAATGGCGATGCGGTTGCCGGTGACGGTCACGAGGGTGTTAGGCATGGCGACGTTCTTGGCGAGCAGAACGTCCGTTACCGGGGATAGCACGTAATCGCCATCAGCGACAGGAGGGCTCGAGACCATGGCGATATATATGGCGGCTTGCGGGGGCATGCGCACATAGTCGAGAGAGCAGAGACGTGCCGAAGGGGTGGTTGGGGCATCGGCTAGGTGAGGTAGTTCGAGCTGCAGGAGGCCAGTTGCACAGTCAATTAGGGCAGAATGAGTCGCGAGAAAGTCCAGACCAAGAATAACGTCGTACGGACATTGTTCAAGAACGGCAAATAAAACAGTAGTTGGGTGACTGGCGATTGTGACGCGGGCGGTGCACATGCCAAGGATGGTGGGAGTTCCTCCATCGGCCACTCTTACAACGTGGGAAACAGCAGGTGTGACCACCTTCTTTAGGCGACGGCGAAGACCAGAGCTCATGACGGAAATATAAGCCCCGGTGTCGACAAGTGCAGAAATCGTCACGCCATCAACGTCAACGTCCAACACACAGCGTCGAGTCGGCAGAGTAACTAGAGGGTTTTCGGGCAGAGTCGTAGATGCAGCGTTACCTCCGGGCGCTGCATCGTTTAGTTTTCCGGAGTGAAGGAGCCACGGTTGCTCGGCGACGGGGCGCGGCGAGGTGGCGGGGAGCGGGAGGACGGACGGCGGTACGGTTGCGAACGCGACTGGTGACCTCTAGGTGACGGCGAGCGGCTGGACCATGTCGTGGCAGCGTCAGGATTGTAGGGGTGTGCTGCAGATAGTGGCTCAAAAGGGCTGCGATCAAGGCGGCGAGCATGGCCAAAGGATGGAGTACGTTGCGGGAACGACCAGCGGTTGTGACAGTAGCGAGCAACGTGCCCGACACGGCGGCAGTGAAAGCAGATAGGCCGATCGTCTTCAGTTCGCCAATCAGCAGGGTTTCGCGATCGTGGAGCGAACCGCGGATATCGAGGGAACGATGTCGGGGCCCCGGAAGCGGATGTAGGGCTGACAACGGCGCAAGCAGCGTGAACCCCGAGATTCGCGAGTTCGTTTCGCACGATGGCTTGGACTAGCGAAACCGCTGGTGTGCTCGAGTCGCCGGCGTTAGAGTTGGTAAAGAGGCTAGCGGGAGCCATTGCCTCGATTTCACGACGGACAATCCTCGTCAATTCGGCCGACGGCGGTGAAAGGTTAGATGGCGGCCGCTCTTCACACGAAGACGTTGCAGCGGTGTTGGGAAGCCGGGCGAATGGTCGTTCAATACGGCGGCTCTTAGCCTGCTCGAAGCGCTGACACTCCTCGATCATGGCATCGACGGTAGCACAATTTCTGCACATGAGCAGATTGAATGCGTCGTCCGCTATCCCTTTCAGGACGTGGCCAACCTTGTCAGACTCTGACATGTTACTGTCAGCTTTACGGCACAGCGCCAGCACATCCTGTATGTAAGACAAATACGATTCCGTGGACGTCTGGGCGCGAGTTGACAGCTGTTGCTTCGCAATGATTTTTCGACTGGAGGCGTTACCGAACAGGTCACGGAGCTTTTGTTTGAATGTATCCCAGCTTCCGAAGTCGGCGTCGTGATTGTCATACCACAACTTCGCCGTTCCACTAAGATAAAACACCACATTGGCCAGCATGACTGTCAGGTCCCAGTGGTTGGAATCGCTCACCCGTTCGTATAGCGTGAGCCATTCCTCAACGTCGATACCATCGGTGCCGTTGAACATTCCAGGGTCTCGGGGTTGGACGACTACAATCGGTGTCCGCGGCGCAGAAGCAGATTCCGGTTGGTGTGCCATGGTGGTCGCACCGCAGCGCCGACCGCTTCGGAGCTCCGTCGTCTGGCGAGAATACCCAGCACCTCCCACCAATGTGTGACGGGGCGTCAAATAGACGAAAAAGGGATAGTATTTATCTACAGGGATTGTTGGCAGAGATGGCCAAGATGGCTGAACACGCGCAGCGTTTTTCGGCGATCGTCGTCTTCTTCCTTAATGCAAGGAGGCGGCCCGTAACAATATATATATATATATATATATATATATATATATATATATATATATATATATATTGCGAATTGCTATAACAGTAAGCGAAAGAGCCTAGAAACGCGTCTATCATTTATTTTTATATTTAACAGCCATCGACCTGTTTATCAATCACACATGGTGAACCATGGCGGCCCGAAAAATTATTTGAATTTGCATTTATTTCTTGTAACTATATAAAATTTCAAGATGATGCAGTGACAAAAGGCAATGAGTGTCTCACACAGGTCTCGGATTCCGCCAAGTATATATAGCCGCAGTACAGCACACATAAGAAATGCACATCTCTTACAGCCAATTTTACTAATTAAACAAAGAATTGCACTTGGTTTTAAAATCCACATCATAAGTGTATGTCTAGTTTGGTAATAGTATTGTCGAGGGTCTACGCAACGAAGTACAATCAATATACACTACTTGCAATATCCACTAGAAAAAAAAAAAAGACAGCAGATGTGTGCGACCTTCGAGAATTATAACCTGGTTTCCAGCGAAGCTTTCGAATAGTTGCGATAAAACTTTCAATTTCTCGTAATTATATCGCATACATTAAATAGCTGCCCGTATATGACTGTTCCGTTTGAAACTTTCGTCCCCGTGTAATTCTTTGGAGCACTTCTTGTTGGGAATTTTTAAAAATCCAGTAATTCATCAACAAACATGTTACTTCGCCATAACATTTACCATGGTGTCCTCCCTCCTTCCATTTCTGCCTCCCCCCGTATTCCTTACTCAATTTGCGTTAGATTTGATATGGTTGAGTTCATAGTCCTTCGAGAGCAATAGGATAAATCTTTTGTTCACAGAACACCTTCATAAGGCTCCGGATCGCTTGCATGCTTAATTTACTGCAAATGTCATACATATACCCCTGTCTGAAGTTTACCTACTTATTGTCAATAACTTACGCGTTCTTTATTTTTGCTAAGCATGAACAAAATGTCTTGTTTAGTTCACTGAGGACATCTTTGAAACCAAGTCTGAACGCATTATGACGCCTGAAAATAGAGACAGAAAAAAGACGGCTCAATAATTATTTCCAACGCTTCTAACTGGACCGGGAATGTAACAATTTTATCGCACCTTGCAGTTGCCATGCCCCCCCCCCCCCTCCCTTTTCCACAAAATACAAACCTGTTGTAACCTACAGCTATGTCGGGACAGTGGGAAGCACAGCTGATAGCTGTCATATCACTCGCTCTAACACTTGAATAAGAAATGTTTTACAAAGGCTGTGTTTGATCCAAACGCATTTAACTTTGCATGGAGAGTTTCCATAGCATACCACCAATCTTCACTAAATTTGGTCTTGATGGCTTTTATAGTTCTGCCAGGGCAGCCGGCTCAATTCTTCCCTGCTCGTTAGACACGCTCATAACACGCTAGAGTGCTTATACGTAATTTATTGCGAAAGCCCCAATTACCCATCTACTACTCTGAACTTCACCAACACATCACCTATTAACTTGTCCTTACAGTCACCAAAGATAATGAAGCTGCCGCCTTGAGTTCGGCGAGGACACCAGGTGAACCTAGTATATCACGCCAGACAGTGTAAAAAGAAATAAAATATGAGGGTACAATAATTATTGGTAAGGCTTCTAAATAAGCCAGGGACGTTAAAATACGCAACGCATTGCACTTAAAACCTGTCTATTCCTTCAATGTATAAAATATCTGAAACGCAGAGTCCTTTTGGGACATTGGGAAACCTAGCAGCAGCATGATACTTTCGAACACTTGGTTACAATTTTTTAAAACCTGTATTTGATCAACAAGCATTTACCATCGCACATAAACTTCGTATTTTGTTTCACTTATATTCTCAAAATTTTATCTCATTTGTAGTTGTCATTATGCCAGCACAGCCATCTTAGTTTTACACCACTCGTAAAACAGACTAATAGCGCAATGGACCACTTGCATGCGCATTCTACAGGAAAATGCACATTTAACCCACACATTTGGAACATTGCCTACATATTACCCATACCATCACCCTAATTATCCGCAGATGTAAACAAGATACCTTCTTTAGCTCACAGAGGACAGTGGAGATACAAACTAAGAATCTCCTATGATGCACGAAAACACATGGAAAACGAGGGTTCAGTAATTATCTGCATCACTTGCTTTAAAGCAGGAAAGTGAAAGTTTCGCAACGCACTGCGCTTAAAATTTTGTCTATTTTGACGGAATTTCAACCGTTTCTCGTGCTGTTGCTTTAGGAGTCTGGGAAACATTTCAATTAGCAACGACTTGACACCCTGGAACGCTTCAATTAGTAACTTTCTACAAAGGCTGTAAAGAACCTACACAGAATAAACATTTATCGCTCGTCACTCAGAACGTTTCTCCGTACTCCGAATAAATAACTCCGCATAGTACTCCGCATAGTTTACCTAGAATACCGGGGGAAAACAACTGAATGCCATGTATAACGCATAAAAATTGGGAGAGACTATTCAGTAACTGTCTTCGGGACACATAAGCAACCTACACGGTGCAAAATTTCGATACACGCCACCAAAAAGTGACCCTAATTTTTTCACAATATGAAACATCTGGTGTTTTGCTGCTGTCGGGGAAACAAGTAATAGTGCAGCTCTTATTTGGAAACACACTGAAAATGAAATCTACAAGGTGAGAAGTGACACAAGCCTTTAGAAAAAATTAAAGTGAGTGTTCTATTGGTATAGAAATGATCTTCGACCAAGGTCATTTTCACGAACATGTCTACAATAAGTCGTGATCACACAGTGAAATTCTTCAGTTATACCTGTAAGAGGATTGATTATATTTTTGATGGTGATAAGATACTGAGACTGCAACGATGGGTAGTCTATTTCTGGACAGAGATTAAATAGTTCCAGCATTTTATGACCCAACGATTTCGTATAAGGCACATCAGTCGTTGGGCGCGGCTGATTATAATTGTTTATACGGGCCTACCCCTCGCCAACAGGGTAAATATGGCAAGCTTAATTATTGTGTTTTCAAATACAATAAGCTCGCAAGCTGACATTTGTTAGGGCGGGAACTTCCCAGCGCCAGGCCATCTCCGCAACGCGAGCGTGTATGGCGAATCCCGCGCGTCGTCCGCTACAGCGTGTCCCGAGGAGGCTTGCAGCCTCCAGCTTGCAGCCAAAAGTGCCCGCTTTCAAAAGTGTGGGGGCAAATGGCATACTTTGCCCCCCCCCCCCCCACTTTTGAGAGCGGGGGGGGGGGGCAAGTGCCCCCCTTGCCCCCCCCCCCCCCCCGGTAGATACGCCTATGCATCGTCATCCCCACTGCACGCGCAAAACCACGCAAAATGTCGGTTTCCTCAACTTGCACGGAGCTCGTAAATCCGGGAAGTGGGGGACGATGAAGATATGACGGAATACGCTGTCGCCGACACGCACCTCCTTGGCATTGAAGAGCCTCCAATGGCACTGAGCGGGTACCAACCGCGGCCCAAGCGGCCGCAAAGGCGGTGGTATCGGCGTCTTGTGGAGGGCTGGTACCTCCTGAACCAGACTCGAGTGCACGTGCAGCGAACACATGTGGGCAAGCGGGGACATTGTGGGCATCCCTGTCCAGCTGGGAATTGCCTACCTTGCAGTCCACCGCGGACACAACGTGGGCAACATGCACATCATGTCCTGCATCAGGGAGGATGTAAGTCGCTTGGCGCCAGGTAAAGAGGTACCGCTGCTAGGTGACTTCAACGGCCACATCCAGCCCCTGGACGGCTTCCAAGATCCCAACGGTGAGCTCCTACTACAGACAGCCCAGGATCTGTCACTGGAGGTGCTCAATCTCCGACCAGACTGCGAGGGGGAATTCACATGGTGTGCTAAGACCAGCCGCAGCTGCATTGATTACGTGCTAGCCTCCCACAAGTTGGCGCAACGGGTTCAGCGTGTCCACATTGACGAAGCGGGGCAGTTTAGCGCCAGCAGCGATCAAAATCGCATCAAGGTCACCTTCACCGCCTCTATTTGGCGAGATCGACGCAGGGAGCAGCGTGAACCATCCCGGCGATATCTTCCTGCCTCAGCGTACGAGGCCGTTGCACGGGACTTTGAGATACGTCTGCAGGTTGCGCCGCCAAGGAACTATGAGCAACACGTTGGAGAACTACGGCGCATCATGCATGCCCACGAGATCTGCTCCAACTCGAGAGGCGGTGTGCGGCGCAACGGCTGGTGGGACGGGGAGGTGAAGGCAGCACTGGACGCACGTAAAGCGGCCAACCGTTAGCACCGTGCCGCGGTGACAGAGGCACTCCCCACCAACGCGTGCCAAGATCTGTGGGACCAGTACCTGGCCTGCAAGCGCACTATGCAGCAGGTGGTAAAGCGCAAAATCACGACACACGACCACGCCCAGCTGAGGTCCATGACAACTGCTGGGCGCCAAGGAGGTCGAAAGTTCTGGGCGTACGTGTCAGCACTCGACCGGAAACCCGCCCCACCGGAGCTCCGAGAGGAGACAACAGGCGAGCCCATTCAGTGACATCTCAGAACATTTCACCCGACACATAGCGCAGTTGTATCACCCCGCGCTGCCCACTGCAACCGAAGAGCACTATGCAATGTCAGCTCCAGAAAGCGGTAACTCGGTCATATACGAGTGCGAATGGCAGCTGTCCCGAATCGCGCTGGACCGCGCGCTTGCTCGGATAGACTCGCGCACCGCCCAGGGACTGGACGCGATACCGGCGGGCTTGGTGAAAAACCTGGGGGACATAGCACGCGACAACCTGGCTCACATGTTCACCGACATTCTAAGCGGGGAGCCAGTTCCAGCTTACTGGCAGTGTGGTCGTGTGTGTCTTGTCCACAAGAAAGGTGGGGTCGCGGGCCTCATACAAGACTACCGACACATCACGGTGACCAGTGTGCTATACCGGCTCTTCACTACTGTGGTAAAGAGCTGGCTGAAGGCCTGGGCGGAGCGCTCGGGTGCCCTGACCGAGCTATAGAACGGCTTCAGATCAGATCATCGCCTGGAAGACAATCTCTTCACCCTGAGCCAGACCATTGATCTGGCCCGGAAGGAATCGCGGGGTCTGGTCGCATGCTTCCTCGACGTAGCAAAGGCGTATGACAGCGTCCCTCACGAGCCGATGCTGAGCCGAATGTCGGCCCTGAATATGCCACCACCGCTGGTAGACATGCTACGAAGACTATACGAAAACAACACAGTTATTGCCTGTCTGGGCGGCGCCCAATCGCTACCAGTGCCAGTGTGCCGAGGCCTCAAGCAAGGCTGCCCGCTCTCCCCGCTGCTATACATGTTATATTGTCACGTAGTAGTGACGATGAAGAAAACAGTCGTAAAACTGGGAATGACGAAACTGATTCTTTATTGGGCGAACCTGTGCCCACAAAAGCAAGTTACACTTGAAGCACAACGATAGCGGCGAACACAGTCGGCGATCGTCGAAATCTGATCAGCGGCGAAACGCGTCGGCTTTTATACCTGAGTCATCGAAGGTTCCAGATTAATCCCTGATGCCCGCGTGTCTTCCAGAAAGAACTAGACAATTCGCGTCGCTCATACAATCAGATTACATGGGCGTCGGTGACCACAGACGACGGATAGAAGCATTGATAACGTCCGAGAAGCTTCCAATGCAGGCGCGTCCTGCGCCGAGCGATAACGTTTAACATTTGTCAGCCAATGTTGAAAGCGGCCACCGGTGAAAGATAAACATGTGTACGTGTCAATACCCTCCCCTTAAAAAGCATCGTCCCGATGCTACAAACAAACACGAAAGCGAAAACAAAACCATGCGTAATAAACAAAATAACAAAAAAAAACAATAACAAAGTAACAAAGTACCTAAGTTTGTCAGCGGGCGTAGAAAGGCTTAAGACGCACCACGTGGATGACTTCAGGTCGTGCCCGGCGCCGCTGTGATTGCGAAATGCCGTCTGGCACGACCTCATAGTCCAGTGCGCCAATACGTCGGGTGATCTTATATGGTCCGAAATAGCGACGTAACAGCTTCTCGCTAAGTCCTCGTCGGCGTATCGGAGTCCAGACCCAAACACGGTCACCGGGCTGGTACTCGACGTAGCGTCGTCGAAGGTTGTAGTGTCGGCTGTCGGTCCTCTGCTGGTTCTTGATGCGCAGTCGGGCGAGCTGTCGACCTTCTTCGGCACGCTGCAAATAGGTGGCAACGTCGAGATTTTCTTCGTCGGTGACGTCCGGTAGCATGGCGTCAAGCGTCGTTGCCGGGTTCCTTCCGTAGACCAGGTTGAACGGCGTCATGTGCGTCGTTTCTTGCACGGCCGTGTTGTATGCGAAGGTCACGTACGGAAGGATGGTATCCCATGTCTTGTGTTCGACGTCGACGTACATTGCCAGCATGTCGGCGATGGTCTTATTTAGGCGCTCGGTGAGGCCATTCGTCTGCGGGTGGTAGGCGGTGGTCCGGCGATGGCTTGTGTGGCTGTATCGCAGGATGGCTTGAGTTAGTTCTGCCGTAAAGGCAGTACCTCTCTCGGTGATGAGGACTTCTGGGGCACCGTGACGCAGGAGGATGTTCTCAACGAAGAATTGGGCTACCTCGGCAGCACTGCCTTTGGGCAAGGCTTTTGTTTCGGCGTAGCGGGTGAGGTAGTCCGTAGCTACGACGATCCATTTATTCCCGGACGTCGACGTCGGAAAAGGCCCCAGTAAGTCCATCCCAATCTGCTGGAACGGTCGGCGAGGTGGCTCGATCGGCTGTAGAAGTCCGGCTGGCCTTGTCGGCGGTGTTTTGCGTCGCTGACAGTCTCGGCATGTCCTTACGTAATGGGCGACGTCGGCAGAGAGGCGAGGCCAGTAGTATTTTTCTCGTATCCTCGCGAGCGTGCGGGAAAAACCGAGGTGTCCAGCCGTTGGGTCGTCATGGAGAGCTTGCAGAACCTCTGGACGCAATGCTGAGGGTACCACGCGGAGGTAGTTGGCTCGGAGAGGCGAGAAGTTCTTCTTTAGGAGAATGTCGTTTTGCAAGAAAAACGACGCCAATCCTCGCCTGAACACCTTCGGCACAGTGACGGTCTTGCCTTCCAGGTAATCTACAAGGTTCCTTAGTTCCGGGTCGGCTCGCTGTTGTTCGGCGAATTCGTCGGCACTGATGGGTCCCAAGAAAGTGTCGTCATCCTGGTCATCCTGTGGCGGCGGTTCGACGGGGGCGCGAGACAAGCAGTCGGCGTCAGAGTGCTTTCGCCCGGACTTGTAAACGACGGTGATGTCGAATGCTTGAAGTCTCAGACTCCATCGTGCGAGGCGACCTGAATGATCCTTCAAGTTAGCTAGCCAACACAAGGCGTGGTGGTCGCTCACAACTTTGAAGGGCCTGCCATAGAGGTAGGGGCGAAACTTTGATGTAGCCCAGATGATGGCGAGGCACTCCTTTTCTGTTGTGGAATAATTTGATTCCGCCTTCTATAGCGACCGGCTAGCGTAACTTACAACCCTTTCTAGTCCGTCAGTCCTCTTCACAAGCACGGCGCCGAGTCCTACGCTGCTTGCGTCGGTGTGGACTTCCGTATCGGCGTTTTCGTCGAAATGCGCAAGGATGGGCGGCGATTGTAAGCGTCGCTTCAGTTCTTCAAATGCTTCGATTTGCGGCGTCTCCCACTTGAACTCGACGTCGGCCTTCGTGAGGTACGTCAGTGGCTCAGCGATCCGTGAAAAATCCTTGACGAAGCGCCGGTAATAGGCGCACAGGCCAAGAAATCTACGCACTGCCTTCTTGTCGGCGGGCGGAGGAAAGTCAGTGATGGCCGCCGTTTTCTGTGGGTCAGGGCACACTCCAGACTTGTTGATGACATGGCCCAAAAACAAGAGCTCCTCGTATGCGAAGCGGCACTTTTCTGGCTTCAACGTTAGTCCGGAGGTCTTGATAGCTTGAAGAACTGTTTCAAGGCGCCGCAGGTGTTCTTCGAAGCTTGAGGCAAACACAACGACGTCGTCCAAATACACGAGGCAAGTCTGCCACTTCAAGCCTGCCAGTACTGTATCCATGACGCGTTGGAAAGTCGCAGGTGCCGAGCAAAGACCAAACGGCATGACCTTGAACTCGAACAGTCCGTCTGGTGTTATAAAGGCAGTCTTCTCCCGGTCCCTCTCGTCGACTTCGATTTGCCAGTAGCCGGTTTTGAGGTCCATCGACGAAAAATACTTTGCGTTGTAGAGTCGATCCAAGGCGTCGTCAATCCGTGGGAGGGGGTATACGTCCTTCTTCGTGATCTTGTTGAGGCGACGATAATCGACGCAGAAACGTAGGGTTCCATCCTTCTTCTTCACTAACACCACGGGGGAGGCCCACGGACTCTTGGACGGCTGGATGATGTCGTCGCGTAGCATTTCGTCGACTTGTTGCCTTATGGCCTCGCGTTCGCGCGCCGAAACTCGGTACGGGCTCTGACGGAGTGGGCGGACATTTTCGTCGGTTATGATGCGGTGCTTGGCGACAGGGGTTTGTGGAACTCTTGACGACGACGAGAAGCAGTCCTTGTATTGCAGGAGCAGAGCTTTTAGTTGTTCTTTCCTATGCCTGGGAAGGTTCTGATTGACGTCGAAAGTTGGTTCAGGTACTATAGTCGTCGTTGCAGGTGCACTGGAATCCGTGAAGGCGAAAGCACTGCTGGCTTGTACTATTTCGTCGATGTAGGCGACCGTGGTGCCTTTGTTAATGTGCTTGTATTCGGGGCTGAAGTTCGTGAGCATCACCCTTGCTTTCCCTGCACGTAGCTCAGCTATGCCTCTAGCGACGCAAATTTCACGGTCGAGCAGTAAATGATGATCGCCCTCGATGACGCCCTCCATGTCTGCAGGCACTTCGGTACCGACGGAAATCATTACGCTGGAGCGAGGCGGAACGGTGACTTGTTCTTCTAGCACATTCAAGGCATGGTAACTGATGTCTGTATCCGATGGTATCGCGTTGTGCGTTGAAAGCGTTACCGACTTGGACCTTAAGTCGATGACTGCACCGTGTTGGTTTAGAAAGTCCATGCCTAGGATGACATCCCTGGAGCAGTGCTGCAGGATTACGAAGCTCGCCGGGTAAGTGCGGTTGTTCACAGTGACTCGTGCTGTGCAGATTCCAGCCGGCGTTATTAGGTGGCCTCCCGCTGTACGGATATCGGGTCCTTGCCAGGCAGTCTTCACCTTCTTCAACTTGGCGGCGAACGGGCCACTGAAGACGGAATAGTCGGCTCCAGTGTCGACGAGAGCAGTGACGTGATGACCATCGATTAGCACGTCTAAGTCGGTAGACCGTCGTCTGGCGTTGCGGTTAAGTCGTGGCGTCGGATCACGGCTGCGTCGGCTTGCTCCGCTGCTGCTACGTCGCGTCGGTAGGTCTTCTTTCGGCGGCGAAGTGTTGTCGTTAGGGCTCTTGCCAGGCGGTGTGCTGATACCTCGTCGTGGTGATTCGCGAATCTTCTTCGTCGGCGGCGGCGGAGGATCTTCGGTATTGCGTCGTACAGCAACCGCACCTCCATCGGTTGCTGCCTTTAGTTTCCCGGGTAAGGACTGGGAGATCGGCCCCGAGTGGGACCGGTGTACTGACGGCGATGGGGCGAGATGTAGCGGCCTGGTGACGGCGAGCGTGAGGGTCGTCGTGGTTGCCACTGAGCTCCGGCGAGGTAGTCGGCGATGTCACGTGGTCGCTCGCCAAGCTGTGGACGTGGCGCGTTGACGGCGAACCCTCGTAGGCCCATCTCGCGGTATGGGCATCGGCGGTAGACATGGCCGGCTTCCCCGCAGTGATAGCAGAGCGGGCGGTGGTCGGGGGCGCGCCAAATGTCCGTTTTTCTCGGGTAGCTGCGCTGGGCGACGGGCGGGCGTGCTGGCTGCGGCGGCGGCGCTGGGCGACGGAATTGCGGCGTTACGGGGCCCTGGCGCGAGCGCGGAGGGGGGCCTTGACGACGGGCGACGGCGGCGTATGTCATCGCTTCCGGCTGGGGTTGCGGCGATTCGGGAAGTCCTAGCGATTGCTGGATTTCCTCCCGCACGATATCGGCGATGGAAGCAACTTGAGGCTGCGACGACGGTAGCAACTTCCGCAGCTCTTCGCGTACTATCGCCCTGATGGTGTCTCGTAGGTCGTCGGAAAGTCCTTGGACTTCGGCGTAGTGTGGCGTCGAACGGCGATTGTATTGCCGGTTGCGCATGTCCAGTGCTTTCTCGATCGTCGTAGCCTCCGAGAGAAAGTCTTGGACTGTTGTTGGTGGATTCCGTACCAGTCCGGCGAATAGCTCCTGCTTAACTCCCCGCATGAGCAAGCGAACTTTCTTGTCTTCGGGCATAGCTGGATCGGCGTGCCGGAACAATCGAGTCATTTCTTCAGTGTACATACCGATGCCCTCATTCGGGAGCTGTGCACGGTTTTCCAGCAAGGCTGCAGCTCTTTCTTTACGGACGACGCTCGTGAAGGTGTCCAGGAAGGCGGCTCGGAAGAGGTCCCAGGTTGTTAGTGAACGTTCTCTATTCTCGAACCAGGTTCTGGCGCCATCTTCAAGAGAGAAGTAAACATGGCGCAGCTTTTCGTCGCAGTCCCACTTGTTGAACGTAGCGACCCGGTCGTATGCCTCCAGCCAGCTTTCGGCGTCTTCACATGGCGAACCGCGGAAAGTCGGCGGCTCCCTGGATTGTTGCATCACGACCGCAGATGTTGGCACAGGGGCTGTCATGGTAGCTGCTGCCGAGGTCATGACTTTTGTCCTCTTGGTCTTCTCAGGTAGGGGTTCGTACTCCGGTGGCAGGTTCAGTAGCCTGCGACTAGCTCGCTGGTCGGGGTAGGCGTCGACGTCTTCTAGACGGTGTGGGCTTGGCTCACGGCTGGACGGGGGGGTCCGGTACAAGGACATAAAAGCACCTCCACCAGATGTCACGTAGTAGTGACGATGAAGCAAACAGTCGTAAAACTGGGAATGACGAAACTGATTCTTTATTGGGCGAACCTGTGCCCACAAAAGCAAGTTACACTTGAAGCACAACGATAGCGGCGAACACAGTCGGCGATCGTCGAAATCTGATCAGCGGCGAAACGCGTCGGCTTTTATACCTGAGTCATCGAAGGTTCCAGATTAATCCCTGATGCCCGCGTGTCTTCCAGAAAGAACTAGACAATTCGCGTCGCTCATACAATCAGATTACATGGGCGTCGGTGACCACAGACGACGGATAGAAGCATTGATAACGTCCGAGAAGCTTCCAATGCAGGCGCGTCCTGCGCCGAGCGATAACGTTTAACATTTGTCAGCCAATGTTGAAAGCGGCCACCGGTGAAAGATAAACATGTGTACGTGTCAATATGTTTCGGGGTTGGAGCGAAGCCTGATCGACTCGAGGCTGGGCTTCCCGTTCCTGTTTCTCAGTGAGGGGCTACCGGACACCTGGGTACTGCCTGGACTGGCCTTCGCCGACGATCTGGTGCTCCTGGCGGAAAATGTCGTCGACCTCCAACCACTCGTCACCCTGAGCGCCACCCATCTCGCCCGCCTCGGCCTATCCTTCAACCCAACGAAATCCGCAGTTCTCTGGCAGACCAGAAGTGAAAGCGGTGCTTTTACCGGACAACCACATTATCCCGTGGGCCACTGAATATCGCTAGCTTGGTGTTACCCTCTCTACATCACCGGATCTCCTGGGGGCACACGAAGAACACCTGCGACAAGCATGCCGGAGAGCCAGTGCCGTGCTGCGGTCACTGTGGGGGTGCAACCGCTATATACTCGTTCGCGAGCTATGGAACGTCCCAGCGCTAACCTATGCCAACGCGGTGGTGTGCATTTCTGCCGGCCCCCGAACGTGGCTGGAGCGCGGGCAGCGCGAAGTGGGACGCGTGGCTCTCGGCTGCCACGGACGCGTGGCCATTGAGGCCATTCAGGGCGACTTGGGGTGGTCGTCATTCGAGGCGCGAGAAGCGAGCAGCAAGGTAACATTTGAGGATCGACTTCGCCAAATGGAAGACCAGAGATGGGCGTGCCGTGTTTTCCGATACATGGGCTTCAGGGGCACCCAGACTGCGTGGACCACTCGAGTGCGCACGCTGAGCCGCAAGTTCGGCTTCCTTGCCCAGCTACAGGCGCTCAGAGGCGGAGCCACGCGGCGCGGCAACGAGTACGCGCGGTCGAAACGGAGCAGTGGCGCTCTTCCATGCTTGGCAAATAGACCCTTGAACTATACCGCTCGCACAAGTCCACCCCAGCTACGGAGAACTTCTACGACACGGGGAGTGCACTGCTCTTTGAAGCGCGCGCAGGAGCACTCCGGACCCTTCTATACCGGCTGCGCTTCGACGAATCCCCAATAAAACCCCTATATATAAAAAAGTAGCGCCATTCTTAGATATTGCCGCCACCGCGCTCACCCCGGCGTTTCCTCCTTGCCGCCTCCTGTGGCCCCAGCCTCCTCCGCTCCCCCATTGGCCAATCCGTGTCACGTGGAAGCACGCGTTGCGCTTTTGTATATTTTTTTTCTTTCCAGCGCGCTCCGACTGCCATTGTCGGGCCTGTGCGACGAAAGTGCTGTACGCACAAACGGATCAAATGTGTTAGGGACAAGAAATTCGTTGTGATGACATGCTGCTGCGCCTTAAGCTGCCGCAACCAACAAGGCGAGGGCAAAAGGCATTTTTTGTTTGCCATCCGGCGTGGACAAACCCTTGCTGCACACTTGATATTTGCGCCGTCTCGCATCGTCGTGTTGCTACTTCCAAAACGGCATTATTAAGGCCAGTTACTGACTGACGAAGCAAAATCGCGCCTCAAAAACTTCTCCGCAGGGCGCGATCGAAGTTTTCCTCGGATTTCCTCTGGTAGCGCGCTAGCTGTCGTCTGCCACGGCAGGCCCGACGCAGGCGGCGCCCCTGTCGATATCGCGCCTCGATCGCGCTGGTCGCGCCGAGCGCGACAGTGGAACGGAGGAGGGGGGAAGTGGATGACGCTACTTTTTATATATAGGGGTTTTAATCCCCAATAAAACCACTATACATAAAAAGTAGCGGCACTCTCCTCCTCCGCCTTCCCTCCTCCTCGTTTCTCCTCTCTTTCGCGCTCCTTTTTCGACCGTTGCGCCGCCTACACCGCTTGAAACGCGTGCACTTGTTTATCTTTCACCGCTGATCCGATTCGACGATCGCCGACTCTGTTCGTCGCTATCGTCGTGCTCCTCGCCAGTCGGTAGACGCTTCTCGGGCGAAAATGGCGATGGAGCGTGATCGTAAACAAACGCAGCCAGCGCCCGGGGGCTCGACGGTCCACGTGATGCCATTAGGCCAATACCGACGCGGCGTCGGCCTCGAACAGGGTGTGCGAGGAGGCGGCGGCATTCTTCAAAGCGTGACGCTACTTTTTATATATAGGGGCTTAATCCCCAATGGTGTAAAGTGCCATCTGCCGGGCATGTGGGGAGGCTCAAGAGTGCGCGATGCAATGTCGTTGTCCAGTGTGTTGTAAAGCCCCTATATATATATATATATATATATATATATATATATATATATATATATTGAAAGACGGAAGACGACCAGGACAGGCAGCACTGGCAGACCCGTTTATTCCACCGGCACGGCCGAGGCTCAAACACGAAGAAGAAGAGAAACAGGGATGATGATGGCTATATACAAATGAGAACGATGAAGTACGTGAAATGTGCTTACACTAATTTCCCCCCCTCGTGGAAGCGGCCAACCTGGCCGCAATCTAAAGATCGGCTGAACGGGGAATAAAGTGCTTCATGCGGGAGACGTGAACAATTTCTGCACTACGACGACGGCGGTCCTCGACGGATTGAAGCGGAGTGACGAGATAGTTCACTGCGGAAGTTTGTTGTAGGACTGTGTAGGGCCCAATGTACCGGTGAAGGAATTTCTCGCAAAGTCCAGGGGTTCGAACCGGCGTCCATAGGAGGACTTGGTCTCCAGGATGGAAGGCGATGTCGCGGCGTTTACTGTCGCAGCGACGTTTTCTTTCTTCTTGGGTAGCGGCGGTGTTGCGACGAGCAATTTCACGGCAATGCGCGAGTCGAGCTGCAAACTCTTCTGGGAGGGAGGTGTTAGGCGAAGCAGGAGAGAAAAAGAATTCGGAGTCGAAGACGGAGGAGGCAGATCGTCCATACACCAGGAAGAAAGGGCTGTAACCGGTAGTTCGTTGTGTCGCAGTATTATAAGCGAATGTAACACAGGGAAGGATGTTGTCCCAGTTTGTGCGGTCAGGACGTAAGTACATAGAAATCATGTCAGAGAGCGTTCGGTGGAAGCGTTCAGTAAGGCCGTTGGTTTGCGGGTGATATGTAGAAGTGGTTTTATGCTTCGTATTAGTCTGCCGCAAGACTTCTTCGAGGACGTGGGACATGAAGGCTTTGCCATGATCGGACAAAAGAACGCGAGGAGCACCATGGCGCAAGACTATGGATTGCAGGAAAAAGTCAGCAACCTCAGAAGCAGCACCAGATCGAAGAGGCGCAGTCTCGGCGTATCTTGTTAAGTGGTCTACCGCTGTGACGATCCAGCGGTGACCGGAGGGCGTCAACGGCAAGGGACCGTATAAGTCAATTCCAACGCACTCGAAAGGTTCGGTCGGACATGGCAGAGGCTGAAGAAAACCGGCAGGCGGGGATGTGGAGCGTTTGCGGTGCTGACACAACGCACATGAGGCAACGTATTTGGCTACCGTTGTGGACAATCCAGGCCAGAAGCAGCGGGTCTTGATGCGGTCGTAGGTCTTGAGGAAGCCTAAGTGGCCGGCGGCAACGTCATCATGAAATGCTTCTAAAACTCGAAGACGAAGGCAGCGAGGTATGACTGGGACCCACTTGTTACCCGTAGGATGATAAATATAACGATGAAGCACCCCATCTTGAAGGCGAAATTGCTGAAGCTGGCGTCGCAAGCGGCTGTTGGGTGGTTTAGTTAGGCCGCGAAGGCGATCAATGAGAGTTCGACAGTAGGAGTCTGCGTGCTGAAGGGAAGCTAAATCGGAGCGTGAAGAAAGCTGAGCTTGATCCAGTGACATTAGCGTGAGCTGGTGGGCGGCAGGCGTAGCGTCAGAGTGACGTGGTAGAGACGGGGAGTGCGCACGATCGATAGAAGGTGAAAGCGGGCATCGAGACAGTGCGTCTGCATCATGATGACATTTGCCAGACCGGTACGTTATCGTGAAATCATATTCTTGTAAGCGCAGTATCCAGCGTCCCAGGCGTCCTGACATGTTCTTCATAGATGACAGCCAACACAGAGCATGATGGTCGGTTACGATGGTGAAGTGGCGACCATAGAGATACGGGCGAAACTTCTGAATGGACCAAACAATAGCCAGGCATTCCTGCTCTGTGATCGTGTAGTTCCGTTCAGATGGCGAGAGGGTCCGGCTAGCATACGCCACAACCTGCTCTTTAGACGCGGGACCCCGTTGTAGGAGCACTGCTCCGATGCCTTGCGCACTTGCGTCAGTGTGGAGTATAGTGGGTGCCCTCTCATCAAAATGGCGAAGCACCGGTCCGGAAGTGAGATGTTTCTTAAGGGCTTGAAATGCCGACTCACAGTCTTCGGACCATGTGAAAGAGGCGCCGGTGACCAGGAGCTTATGTAGAGGAGCTGCTATTGTAGCAA
Source organism: Dermacentor silvarum (assembly GCF_013339745.2). Lineage (NCBI taxonomy): Eukaryota > Metazoa > Arthropoda > Arachnida > Ixodida > Ixodidae > Dermacentor > Dermacentor silvarum. The sequence continues at coordinate 32,565 of NW_023605862.1, forward strand.
AATTGCGTATAAAACGGCGAAAGTAAGACGCCAGGCCGAGAAAGCTGCGCAATGTTTTTTGATTTGATGGGCAAGGGAATTGAAGCACAGCAGCAATCTTCTCAGGGTCAGGTTGGACGCCGTCTTTTGAAACGACGTGACCCAGAACTTTGATGCTTCTGCTGGCGAATGTGCACTTTTTAGTATTAATCTGGAGACCAGCATCTGAAAGGCATTGGAGGACTTCGTCTAATCTCTGTAGGTGTTGGCTGAAGCTTGAAGAAAAAACAACGATGTCATCCTGATAACAGAGGCAGGTCTTCCACTTAAGGCCACGAAGAACAGTGTCGATCATACGCTCAAACGTGGCTGGAGCGTTGCACAGGCCAAATGGCATTACATTAAATTCATAAAGTCCGTCCGGCGTGGCGAAAGCGGTTTGCTCTTTATCAGCCTCGTTCATGGGAATTTGCCAATATCCCGACCGCAGATCAAGGCTGGAAAAATATTCCGCTCCTTGTAGTGTATCTAAGGCGTCGTCAATTCGAGGCATGGGATACACATCCTTGCGTGTAATCTTATTGAGCGCTCGATAATCAACGCAAAAGCGAACGGAACCATCCTTTTTCTTCACCAGAACGACAGGAGACGCCCAGGAACTGGATGAAGGTCGTATAATATTTCGTGCTAGCATGTCATCAACTTGGTCTTCAATGATCTTCCGTTCCGACTGCGAAACTCGATATGGGCGACGGCGTATAATTGCAGAACCGTCGGTTTCGATGCGGTGTGCAGCTACGGAAGTCTGGCCCAATGCGGTGGCACAGCTATCAAAGCAGGATTTGTGCTTAGCCAAAAGGGCGAGTAACGCATCCGACTGGGCAGCGGTTAGGTCAGAACCAATTAGGGCTCGGAGAGAAGAAGAATCCAAACCTGAGGTTGGTACTGGTGACGAAGAAGGGGAAAGCGCTGCGACAGAGATCAGTGGTGGGTCGGTGAAGGTTGCCACGGTCATCCCTTTGGGCAACAGCACAGGATCTGGGGTTGTGTTGCAGGCGTACAGGAGAGCTCGGCCACATGAAAACCGGACGAGACAAGGAGCGACTAGAATTCCTCGTGAAGTGCAGCGTGAAGAGGGGGTAATATATATATATAAATAGTAGCGCCATTCTTAGATCTTGCCGCCACCGCGCTCACCCCGGCGTTTCCTCCTTGCCGCCGTCTGTCACCCCAGCCTCCTCCGCTCCCCCATTGGCCAATCCGTGTCACGTGGAAGCACGCGTTGCGCTTTTGTATATTTTTTTCTTTCCAGCGCGCTCCGACTGCCATTCTCGGGCCTGTGCGACGAAAGTGCTGTACGCACAAACGGATCAAACGTGTTATGGACAAGAACTTCGTTGTGATGGCATGCTGCTGCGCCTTAAGTTGCCGCAACCGACAAGGCGAGGGCAAAAGGCTTTTTTTTTGTTTACCATCCGGCGTGCGCAAACGCTTGCTGCACACTTGATATTTGCGCCGTCTCGCATCGTCGCGTTCCTACTTCCAAAACGGCATTATTAAGACCAGTTACTGACTGACGAAGCAAAATCGCGCCTCAAAAACTTCTCCGCAGGGCGCGATCGAAGGTTTCCTCAGATTTCCTCTGGTACGAATAGGAATAAGAAATAGGAATGGTACGAATAGGAATGGTACGAATTAAGAAATAGGAAAAAACGCTTATACCAGAAAGCCAAGCAAAACCCGACAGCTTGCAATGGGTTGAGTACAAAAACTTTTTAAAAACCTATTGCTCTGCTATCTCCACTGCCAAAGATAAATATTACAACCATGATCTACCCTCACTCCTCAAGTCAGATCCAAAAAGGTTTTGGAAAACAATTTCACCGGACAATGGCTCAACTCGCATTTCCCTGCACGGAGCCAACAATGTACCTTTAGCTGACCATGAGTGCCCTGTCGCTTTTAATGACTTTTCTTCATCAGTTTTTACTACGGAGGATCAGTCCACTGTACCCCTTATCCCTTATCCCTGATCCCGATTACCCTTACATGGAACCTATTAACATCACCGTCGAAGGTATTTCTCGTCTAATTACGAACCTTAAATTATCTACATCTGCCGGTATTGATAACATTAGCTCCAAAATACTAAAAAACACTGTCTCCGTTTCCAGCCAAATATTATTTCATATATTCCGACAATCATTATCATCCGGCCGCCTTCCTTCTGACTGGAAAATTGCCAAGGTAGTGCCTGTATTTAAAGCGGGAGATAGAACTTCGCCTGCTAACTACCGTCCTAAATCCTTAACTTGCATCTCTTGTAAATTACTTGAGCACATCATCGCCTCTCATGTGTATAGCCACCTCGAGTCCAACAATTTCTTTTTTACTAACCAACATGGCTTCAGGAAAGGGTTTTCATGCGATTCACAGCTATTTGAACTTACAACCGACCTACATTTTAGCATGAATAACAACAAACAATCCGATTGTATTTTCCTTGATTTCTCAAAAGCCTTCGACCGTGTCGCTCATTGTCGTCTAATCTCGAAATTATCTTCACTCCGGCTAGATTCGCTAACTCTTTCTTGGCTACGGAATTTTTTGTCACTTCGCCAGCAGTTCACAGTTGTTAACAATTCGTATTCACCCCCTTGCTATGTCACTTCCGGTGTTCCACAAGGCAGCGTTTTAGGACCCTTACTATTTTTAATATACATCAACGACCTGCCTACTAACATATCTTCTTCCATCCGTCTTTTTGCTGACGATTGCATAATTTACCGTACCATTAACTCTATCGACGACCACATTGCACTCCAAAATGACCTCAAAACTGTTTCTGATTGGTGTAGTACCTGGCAAACGCATCTTAACGAATCTAAATGTAACGTTATCTCCTTTAGCCGTAAGCATGTTAATTCTAAGTTCACCTACTATCTAAACCACTCTCAGGTCTAGGAAAAATCTTCATATAAATATCTCGGAGTTCAACTTGCTCAAACTGTCCTGGGCATCCCACGTCACCGCCATTTGCGCCAAAGCCTCACGAACTTTGGGGTATTTACGAAGAAACTTAAAAAAAACACCCCAACCAGCATTCGGAAGCTTTCATATGCAACATTTGTTCGGCCTCAACTAGAATTTGCAAGCCCTGTGTGGTCGCCTCATCAAAAATATCTAATCAATATGCTAGAAGCCGTACAGAACAGAGCAGCACGTTTTATTTCTTGCGATTATAACCGTTCTCATAGCGTAACTGAGATTAAACAGAATCATGACATCGTTTCACTTGAGACTCGTCGTTGCATCGCACTTCTTTGTTTGTTTCACAAGTACGTTTATGGTAATAGGCTGTCTCCACTACTTCTCGAAAGGCCTTTGCGCATGTCAAAGCGCCTCCATAACAATTTTAGTTACTCGCGCATTTTATTCCGATAGCAATTATATGGACACTCCAAACCAGATTTCTGCCGTCGGCGTCGCCGTCGCCGTCGCCGTGAGGTTCCGTATGACGTCAACGGCGATGAAATCGTCGCCGCGCTCCGGACGCTGTATGTGCGAGTGAAAGGGCGCGAGGGACGCGCGCTTTCACGGGGAGCGAACGCACGTCGGAGAGCAAACGCGCGTTCTGCGCAGGGCTCCCTGAAGGCCCGCAGAATTAAGCGTCTCTTTCCTCCTTTCCATATATAGAGAGCAAACGCAACTTTCTCCGTCGCGCGAATGGCTGTGGGGGGACGGGAGGGAGGGAGGGGAGGCGATGTTTAGCTGCGGCACCAAATACGTATTTATATAAAAACTCCGCGCGCGTTCGGTGCGAACGTGGGCAAAACTTTTTCGGTCACACTTTAGCCTTCAACAGCTCTGCGCTTCCACGTGCCATTTCTCTGTGGAACGATTTGCCCGATAATATCGCTTCCTTAACAAACCATGATTCTTTTCGCAACCGTGTCAGGAGTCATCTTTTAATTGCGCCCTTTTAATCTGTTCACCGACTTTTTGCTTTTCACTGTTGCATTCTGGTTTGTACTGCGCATCAATTACATCTTGAAAGTATGCTGTATCCCTTGTATCTGCATTCATTGTATTAGAAATGTATAAGTGCCACTTGCTACACAATATGTCTACTAGCTCTTATAGTTCTGTTTCCGTTTATGCCCTCCTTACGCCATGCTCCTACGGGGGCCTGTAAGGTCTTTGTAAATAAAAAAATAAAATAAATAGCGCGTTAGGTGTGGTCTGCCACGGCAGGCCCGACGCAGGCGGCGCCACTGTCGATATCGCGCCTCGATCGCGCTGGTCGCGCCGAGCGCGATAGCGGAACGGAGGAGGAGGGAAGTGGATGGCGCTACTTTTTATATATAGGGGCTTTAATCCCCAATGGTGTAAAGTGCCATCTGCCGGGCATGTGGGGAGGCTCAAGAGTGCGCGATGCATGTCGTTGTCCAGTGTGTTGGGGTGTCGCCAACGCACCTAGAGGGTACCACTCTTTCACAAGCGTTGGGCTTTGAGGCTCACGACGTCGCGCCGTCCCCGGTGGTGGCGACAACCAAAGAGAGACTTCGACAGGGGTGGTGGCTGACCCGGCAGCCCGGCCTCGGAGACGCTAGTGACAAGAGTGCGGCCAACAGTGTCATTGACTCACAGGGCGCCCAGTGATCCGCGCTCAGTATTGCCCTCTGTCATTTCATTTATTTGATTGCGATAGCAATTATATGGACACTTCAACCGGAGTTCTGCCGTCGCCGTCGTCGTCGCCGTCGCCGTGAGGTTCCGTATAGATTCCAAGGGCGATAAAATCGGCGCCGCGCGCCGTATGCGCGAGCGAAAGCGCGCGGGGGAGGCGCGCTATCACGGAGGGCGAACCCCCCCCCCCCCCCCCCCCCCCGCGCTATCCCGGAGAGCGAACGCACGGCGGAAAGCAAACGTGACCGTCGCGCAAAAGACGGGGGGGGGGGGGGGGGGGGGTATGGGTTGGAGGGAGGGAGGCGGGGCGGCGCTGTGCTCCGGCACCAAAGGCGTATCCTGCCACTCAATTTCCCACGCGAAAGCAACAACGCGGGAAGAGGGGGGGGGGGGGGGGCAGCTTCTCCTTTGCGTTTTGCCCGGGGATGCTGGTCGTCCGCACCGTCTCTTATCTCCACACGGCTCTGACCTCTCTATGCGCTGTGCACAACGTTACTAGAGTAGCGTTGGCTGTGCATTCGCTGCTCAGTTTCCGTTGAAGCGATAGACAGCGCGAACCTGCGCTTGCTGCCAGCGTTTTGACAGTCGTTGGCTGCGGTCATTCAGTGTGATCTATTTATGTTTGCTTGTGCGCGCTGACACCACGATTTTTAATTCAGTTAGTAAGCCAATGGTCCAAGTTTATGCAGCCGAAAAAACTACTATCCCTAGCCCGAATAGCTCTCTGCTAATTTGCTATCGCAATCGATGCTTCGCCTTTCGGGCGAAACTGCGACATTTCCCCCCCCTCCCCCCCCCCCCCCGATACAAAGGCGAAAGCCACATCATCATCATCATCATGATTGTCCACAAGTTTTGAAAATATCACTGAAGTATAAACTTGTGTACACTTCGGAATTTTTGATGATACAATCTGGAACGGCCGATGAAGACGCTTTTAAATTAAAAGTCAGCCCTTTGACACCAACTGCACCAATAGCGATGGGATCCATTGGTAAGAAGTTGGTTTTTCGTATATGCGGAAATACTGTGGGGATGCTCTTATTACAATGAGTAACAAACACATTTTTCAAAACATTGCAGTATTCACAGAGCCGCTAATAGTGGTGCAAAATTTACGGGCGTTAGAAAGCAGTAGCACAGGAACAGTTTTATGAAAGAATTCCTTCTTGGCCTTTGAAAGCGCAGTACAGAATTCTCGGGTAAATTTTTGATTGAAAGACCAATGATCTGTTCTGGCTCTTAATTTTGCGCGTAGAAATATCCGCTTCTTTTTGTTGCGCATGCACCTTAAAGGGCAACTCCGGCGATTTTTTGACCATGTCCAGGTAATGGCATTTATAGGTTCCTGAGGCCCCCTGTCACGCGTATGATAGTAGTAGACTTGCTCCGCAAATTCGAAAATAAATTCAAATAAGCAAAAAAAAAAAAGCGTGAGAACGAAACCGAAACTCGACCAGGCGGCCGAGCGTACATAGTCGTGTGACGTCATGAATGTATCACCAGCAGGGAAGGCGCGCAGTGCATGCCGGTCTCGTCAGCGCGGAGATCGAAACCACTGAAGAGCTCAGTTGATTCGCGACCACGCCGCATCATTGGTACCATGTCCTCAAATGACAGTATGAGCTGCACCAGCTCCTCGGATCTGTCAAATAGTGACAGCTGTGAATCTGGGGAATACTACAGCACAGAATCACCGTTTGCGTTCGATCCCCCACCACGGGAGCCAGTTGCTGGCCCAGCGCAGCACGTCCCCACTCCTACGTGGAGACAAAGGGTAAGCGTTAGCTGCGAATGTTGTGCGACTGTTCGAAAATCACACATGGCATCATGACGCTGTTACAGGTGCACTGGCGGCGAATGCTGGACCATCCTTAGGGACGAGCAGATATGCTGACGCGAAGTCCCAGCTATTCGGCACCTGCTCAGTACCGACCAGCTGGCCGGCATCACGGAACATCGCCTGTTTCCTTTGTTGTGTTTGGATGGGGACCTCATTGAGGTAAACAAGCGACAACTGCACTTTTACAATCTGACGTACCTAGAGTACGCCGACAGAAACAGGTGAGTAATGAATTACATTTATTCGGTTAGTAAAATTGTGAGTTAACATTTTTTTTATATTTAAAACGGCAGTGACTTCACGCGTGCACTGGCAATATCGCACCACGAGAAATATGGCTTTATGACTCGCCCAAGCTGACGCTCGTTGAGATGTGACGTGCAGCAGGCTGCTCGCGGTTAGCCGACTCGCGCGCTCATCCACACGCATGAACGCACTTCTACGGATAGTAGAGGTGGATAGTAGAGATGTTCCCAGATATTAGCACCCTCTCGCATAATTGGACAACCAAGTTGCCGTTTCTGCTGCAATATAAGCATATAAATGAGCTCATTGCGCGTCTTGATTATATTGTAGCATTATCGTTCAAACACGGAAGTATTGCGAATTAAAGTACCGCGTTTTCACCTACATGTGTGTGTGCATGTCAGAGTTACCTCCGGCCTCCTGCCTTTTTTCATTTTTTGCATATGCAAAATTTTAACCGCACTGTGTTCCCAATGCACGTGTGTCATTCCTGCCTCGTGCTGAATTCCAATGACATCGTAGCAGGCAAGGAATGCATTTAACCAATGAATTTAAAAAGCATAGTGGAGCCACAGTTTGTAGGCGATCACCACCAAGGCCAGTTTTTGCCACTCTAAATAAGAACAGGGGCTGCATGAGCACTGCGTTTGTTCTTAATATGTGGCGTTTTTCTTCACACTGCTTCAGAGCTCGCAGGTATAAGGCCTACAGGCTGTTTGGTTGGTGGATGTGGAGTCGGGTTGGAAAAGGAAATCTTCAACCACTGCCTGGTTGTGTGCTAAGAAAAATAAGGAGCACATTTCCAGCAGGCAATTACGAGATGTTTTCCTGGATATAGGTGAGCACTGCTCTTGCTATGAAGTACATGCATGTCTATTTGTTCAAGAAATAAAGAGACCAAGTTGTGTATTTCTATTCAAACTGGTTGATATAGCCCTTTTGACCATAGCAAAACACAATAACGCTTTTATTTTGGCCTTTGGAACACTTCAATTTTCTGGCTACTATTAAAGAATTGCAAGACAAGAGCATGTTTTGTCCCAAGACACAGTAATGTAAACAAATGTTACAGAGAATGAGAAACTTTCAAAAGTAGGAAAGATCACGAAGCTAACATCTTAGTGGCCAGGTTGGTACATAATTGCTGACGAAAAGTGTTGCATACAGATGAACAGCATACAAGATGACGCAGAAATGGGAATGCAGCACTGTTTTTGTGTGAAGGCTAGTGCGTCCGCCCCTTGTTTTCAGTCCCATATTGATTTCAATCACTATAGGCGCCTCAATCTTCAAATACGTTGCTGTATTATTAATTTCAAAGGATTAGCAATTTGTCTTCACAAAGCATTCACATCACAAAGCCTTCACATCCTTTACTTAATTCTACATATTTTAAAGGGGCGATGAAACACTTTTTTAACTTTGGAAGAAAACTTTGCCGATCTGTACAAGAGGCTCCTGTCAACATGAGCTAAGTATTATGGCACTGCATGCAGCAGGGAAATTACATTCTCGCGTCAAATACAGCAACAGCTCGCTTGCTCTCACCTCTGTCATGTTGTGATGCAGAATCATCACAAGCAGCTGCATGGACCCACGGACAGCTATTGGCTGATTTCATCATCACAAGAACACTCTCAGTAATACATAATTTCTAATATTTAGTTAAATGAATGAAATATATATATGTCGCCATGTCAAATAGACAGCAAAATCCTTCTTATCTTTGCACTGTTGGTTTACGCACAACAGTTGCACGTAGCTGCATCTGCTGCATGTGGCCTCTGGGATAGAAGTAGCATGCTGCATAGCATAGTCTACCACGGTTGTCATGGGGTGCCATGATGAGCCCTTTTGCCACCGAGACACTCAACTTTTGGGCAGGACTTTACCCCCTTGGCTTCTCCCCTGTGTTACTTCCAGTGTGCTAGTGGAGATGAAAAGAGAAGGCAACAACTCAACTTATAATTGAAGCATTTGAAAAATGCTTTCGGCACGAGATTCGTGAAGCGATGCCCTTCAATATTGCATGATTAGTTAGAAAAGTGTTTCACGGCCCCTTTAAGTAAGCCACTGGTACCCAAGCCAACGTAGCTACAAACAGCGATACATTGCCCCTTTATGCAGTGAAGGTGTTGATAGGGAACATGAGGACAAAATACTTGCAATGGTGCACCTAAGAATACGAAAATATGTAATCACTAGTGCCTGCTTACACAGCACAGTGTACCTATCACTAAAAATGTATTGGTGCAATTGGCAAGCTAGCACACTCACCGTAATATTTGGAAGTGTCCTGATGCAGTTCACCATTATGAAACATCGTTCCAGCGCACAATTAAACACGGACGAGAACAGAAAGACAACACGAATGGCAGACTTCAAATGAATTTTATTCACGGAAAATAGGGCTTCATGTACACAGGGGAGGAGGGGGGGGGGGGGCGCTGCTAGTGCACAGGACCATCCAAAAATATTTTCTTGCTCCAGGCCACATTCATCAGAGGTCAACCAAGTAGCTAATGATTTGGATCGAGTGCTTCTACATGTGCGCACTTTCGATCTCGATTTTGCTCGATCCGGATCCACTCAATCGCAATCCGTCGCGATCGTGCGCTGTCTGTACCTTTGAGCTCCGTGAGCTCAACCGACCTGATCAAGATAGTTGCACTGTATAGCAGCCATAATGTTCGATTTCACTCGAAAAATTCCACTTGAATCAAGTTTGATGGCAAACGAACGAGCGTGAGTGATATCAATGTGAGTAATTACAACATCACATACTCGTGCGTAACTCACAAGATGGGCACTTTCTGCTGCAGTGTGCTGATATTTACATGATCACTTAAAAAGTTCCTTCACGTACTTCCGCTCTTCTTTGGACGGCTTTGTTTCGTGACGCTGGCGGCTGGCTCAGCTTTGTCTGGTCGAACACTGTCGGCACGGCATCCACCTTCAAGTGCCTCCGAAAGTATGGTTTTACTAATCCGAAGGCTTCCATCAGATGAACACTATCCTTGTAAGCCTCAGGCACGAAATGATCGGAACACACGGCCGCTTGTTTGCTCGGGGACCAGTTGTCACGCCGGATAGCACTAATTGTTGCGAGGAAAGTAGTGATAGCAAACTCTTTTTAGTTGTTGCGCGTTGTGCGAGTGGTTCCTGCAGCCAACAACGCAACACCACTTGCCACCCCCCATCACTTGCCCGTCCACACAAATTGTCACGACAGCAACTTCTCGCGCCAAGCTCACGATCGTCGACTCCTCCATGCTCTCATTGCCGTCTTCTGCATGATCCCGACATGCCCTGTGCGGGATATTACTGACGTCATACACAGTGTGGCCTATAACTGAGGGGGAAGTAAGGTAACGTGTTCGAGGCAGCTAATTAAATTCATTTGCAAAATATCTGTGCAACTCCCAAACCTGCTTTTTTAAAGACATGATGGAATTTTGCAGAAGAACCGTACCCAGCGAATTTCATCGACATCCATTAACATCGAAAAATCGCCGCAGTTGCCCTTTAACGTGTTATGGAACCACGGAGAGTGAGGGCTCGATGAAACTTTGCTTTTAGGTACAAAACGACCAATTAAGGACAAGAGCTTAATTTTATAAAGCAACCAGTTGTCCTCAAACGATCGCTGCTAAAAATGCCACAAAAAAAAAGTAATTCTTTGATGACTCTATTTTTTCTTTTTTTTTCTTGTTGGTGCCCCTAGGATGAAGTGAATTATAGAGTGGTCGCTAATTCCCGGTTCAGCAAGAAGCTACGTCTGGTGCAAGGAGGTTTCTGCTGGAGCGGAGGTCGCCTACCAATGGGCGGCGGCCATCTTGTCATATAGCAGAACTGATATAGTTGGTACGTATTCATAGTGAAATTGACAAGCGCTCATGTGCTCACTTTCATATTGTGCGCGCTACGAATTTCACCCTCTTGCCATAGGCAATAAGAAACGGGAGCCGCAGCGCCCCCGCAGCGCTGGCTGCGTCTCCGCGCCGTGGTTTTTAACTGTTATGGCGAGCACTAAGGGGGAAGTAAAGGAGAAGTAAAATGGCAGATAACTATGCAATCGACGTTATTGTATCTCTTGCATCCTTCCTTTTGTTTATAAATGCATATTTATGTCAATACGATTTATTCATACTTTGCCGTATTGCCGTTGTGATTGTGAATGCGAACTAGCATGTATCCCAACCAGCCTTGAGCTAGGGATCCAGATCTTTAATACAGTATTTCCTGTGTACTCTTCCTATTTGAATAAACTTGAAACTTAAACATGAAGGCGCGCTTTCTGCCTATGGCAAGATGGTAGCGCGCGGCGTCAGCTCAGGGGCGCCCCCTCCGCTCCAGCAAGCTTTATTTAAACCTCCTTGTGTAGTGGTAAGTATTAGGTCTAGAATGTTAGCGGAAGTGGGAGTTATGCGAGTGGTAAAGTGAACGAGCAGAGTTAGTTCAAGTCCCGGCAAAAAGTTAGAAATTCTTTGGGTTCAGCTGACTTGTGTTTTAAGGAAACCGAGTCTCTTTCCCACCTGATGTCTGAAAAATTGTCGCCAAGTATGAGGAAGGGCGATTTTGGATATCTGACGAACAGCTGATTGGCAACATCGTGCAGGACATTACAGAAGCACAACGATGCAGTTGGTGCTGATAGCAGACACAAAAAATTATTTCGCGAGAATCAATGAGCACGCGTACACACACAAGTTCAAGTAGGGATACAATTGGAATTACAAGAGAAGCAGGAGTATCAGCAACCACCAACAGAAGAACCACGAGAACGGTAATCACGATCACATCGGTGTGCCTAGTGCGTGCGTGATTGCACACGTCACATCGCAGCCATCTCGATGACAAAAGGTGTGGCGTAGTGCGTACGTCATTGAGAGGCGCACGTGAGGGTGCTGCCGGGGAGGTGGCGCCCCGTCATGAGTGTATAAACTGACGTTCCGAGGTCTACAAACGATATAATGGATTCGCATTCCCACACTTACGCAGTCTTAAGTGTCTGACAAATTTATAATGAATGTCTGGTGAGCGCACGGGCTTTCGCCTTCATCGTATTTAGCCTATGTTAAAGTGACTGTCAACTTTTCAATTGCACTATCCTGTAGGAGGAGGCATAAAGGCCAAACTGGTCGTTGCCTTAATGAAAGGCTAAAAGAACATTATTATAATGTGCAGAGTGCAATTCAAGCCCATACAGGAATCCACTGCCGCGATTGTGGATGTAAGCCGAATTTTGATCGGTGTGAAGTGCCGAAAAAGCACCAATCACAACTTACGCGAAATATTAGTGAAGCCGATTTCATAGCAGGGGCTGGCAGCACGCGTGTTAGCGCCCCAACTCTGTGCCTATCTTCACAGGAGGTAAAATTTCTTGATCAGTTCAACTGTGCATGAACGATTTCCACGTGTTCTGTGACTAATGATGGTGCGGTCCTCTCTCGATGTGACGTTTTGTCCAGTGCTTTCTCGTGGCTATATAGTTCGTGCAATCTGCTAATAAACCAGTTGTTAGTCAGCACTCTGTTCCTTCTTTTGGCCGCCTCGGCTGTTTCCTTCTTTCCTTTGTGCACTGTACCAGTTTGGTAATGAATACTAACTCGCCCAATCTTCCACACTTGTGGTTATAGCTCAATTTTATCCTGTTCACTTTTTTTACTCACATGAATTTGCATACTTTGAAACAGTATAATAATGTAAGTCGCAGTTTCCCCCGGAGCATCCACTGGGATATCAAATTATTAGGGAGGTATACGAAGTAAGGGTAGCAATTTTGTCAGCAGTATAGAAACTTTAAAGCACTTGCTTATCAACTAAGTTAATAGGCAGGGTGCCACGCACGCACAGGCAAACGTGAACACATCTCACTGACGACCGCGGACACTCGCTGTCGAAACGTTGGCGTGAGGGAGAGCGGCTGCAACAGCGAGCGAATGAAGCTTCGTGTTGCGCCTCGCGCTTCAACGCGAACTAAGCGGCGAGAATATGTATGTATGTATGCATGTATGTTTAAAAATTAAAAAAAATTAAATTATTGGGTTTTACGTGCCAAAACCACGACCTGATTATGAGGCACGCCGTAGTGAGGGACTCCGGAAATTTGGACCACCTGGGGTTCTTTAACGTGCACCTAAATCTAAGTACACGGGTGTTTTTGCATTTCGCCCCCATCGAAATGCGGCCGCCGTGACCGGGATTCGATCCCGCGATTTCGTGCTCAGCAGCCCAACACCATAGCCACTGAGCAACCACGGCGGGTCTGTATGCATGTATGTATGTATGTATGTATGTATGTATGTATGTATGTATGTTTGCTTTATTTTCAAAAAAGTAAATACAGCCTTGCGGGGGTAAAGTGGGGAACTAGGTGACCCGTAAAACAAGCAATCGCAGGGAATTGAGGGGCGCGCCGTCTGCTAGCAGCTTCCGGTTCGACGGACGACGCGGCGGCATCGGCGTCATGCCCGGTGCACGTGTTTTTCTACGCGGTTTCAACTCTTAGGCTACGTTCACACTTGGGAAGCGGCAAGCGGGCGGAAAGGCCAAAGCGGGCGGAAAATCTTTTCCGCGCATGTCCAAGTTGTTCACATTTGTTTTGCTACCGCCGCTGCCGCTTTCGTCCACATCCATCTAGTCTGCGTACGTTTGTCGGCGTGGTGGCGCTCATTATCGCATTATTTCAAGCGGTATGTTCATTCATTGGCCCACCCGTCATCAAAAGTGGTCATTTTGCGCAACTTCGCGTGTCATCTGCGACCTTCGGTAAATTCCTCGTTGGCGTTCCGTGATTCTCCTCACACGGGCGCGGTAGCGCTGAGTCACAGGTTGGTGCCTAGGCGTGATTATATTTCTTTAATACCTTTTATTTACAAGTTGTAATAACATTTCATCATTTCGTATTATTGTCGGCGCCTCCAGGACACCAAAGCTAAAACCCTGGCTGGCCCTTGTCTTGGGGCTCGCCAAAGCCTGCGCGTCCTACGTAAGACCTACGCTCCCAATCTATCGCCCCGACGAGAAAAGCACCCGGCGACTTCTGCAACATACCGTGCACGTGCGAGGAGAATTATAGAGCGCCAACGAGGAATCTGCCTAACTATTGTCTGCCACGGAAGTGGAAGAAGAAATGGCTTTTATACTTCTACCTACTTGCTTTCTAGAAATGGACAATGAATAAACGGAAGACGCGGACACCTCGGAAACGGTGGTGGTGGGTTCGCGTGGCTTTGCAAAAGCGCGAGAAGTTGGGTCACGCCAAGGCTTCGTTGCCGCACCCCCGGTCGCGCGACATTGAATACTATCGCGAAGTATTGCTGACAGTACGTTTTAGTACCACTCTTGTCGTAGAGCAAGGGGTGGTTCTTGATCGCGTAGATCAGCATTGCAGCCTGCACTTTTGGTGACATGTTCAATTAAATTACGACCGGTTGTTTACATGCTAGTGTAGCTTCCGGTCGAGCAGAACGACTTTCCGCCGCGTTTCCGCTTCGCCATAGCGAAAAAATCGGCCCGAGACCGATTTGGCTCGCCGCTTCTTTTTCTGCCTGTTCTGCCGCCTAGGCGGGTGGATTTTTGCAAGATTTTGCCCCTTCGGACAGCTCCGAGACGAAGTGTGAACGTAGCCTTAGTCGTGCGAAGCTTTCCGTCCGCTTAGTCGACCAGCAATGTCGTAGCATTCATGCAGCTGGTTTCTAGGTTTCAGTTCACTCTGGGCGCGACGATGACGAGCCATGAAAGGCAAGGATACGCTTTATTCCTAAACGGACTCTGGTTTTTGTTTCGGCAGCCTTTTATTTTTTGTTTTTGCCACGTTTAGCTCTATGACACTTGCCGCTGCTCGGATGCACCGTCACTGACTGCTCTGCCTGCGGGCCAGTTAGACAGATGAAAAAGCTATCTTTATCCGATAATTTATCAAGCGTATAGAAGCATTACATAGAAAATCGGGTTCTGAGGCGATGGCTTTAGCAGCCTAGTAAATACTACCCTGTAATCGTCGCTGCAACCGATATCGTCATTAGGATGGATAGTTGGGCGTGTTGGTTAAGCATGATCTGAAGTGAAGGCGCGAAAACGACGACGGACGAAGAGAGAGCACACACACACAGGGCGCCTGTGTCGCCCTGTGTGTGTGTGCTCTCGCTTCGTCCGTCGTCGTTTTCGCGCCTTCACTTCAGATCACGATATCGTCAGTAACGCGGCAGCTAGCGTAATTAGAAAATGAAGTGCTGAAACTGCGCGCTGTCAACGGCATTTCTTGGTAGAAACTCGAGGTTCATTTAAAGTGGTACGTAGTTAGAAGTTTTCGCTTTTTTTTTTGTCAACAAGATGGGGAAATGGCCGTATCGCCGACATATTACGGCTGCGAACTACCTCTATTTGTGTTCTAGGAACTAAGGTGGGCTAGTTGGTTACGAGTATTATGTATGTATCTCGCTGTGTCCCGTTTAGATTTGCCCCGTAAAACCATGTTTCATAATACCTCTATATGTGCATGCGAGTACTGAAATAGTTATTGTTGCTTGAGTCAATGTTGGAGAAAAAAATATCCTGGGGAATCATTCCGTGTCGGCCCTTACACAGCTCATCGCCGCCTGATAAGTGGCACTGTACGTTCATTTTCTTTTTGTTCACTGATGGTTCAGTTTTGGAAGTGGCAGCCATGCCTCTGATGCTTGTGCACAGCTGACTCAGCAAGGGATGCTGCAAGGCACTAGTTCCATGAGTTTAGCTTTAACGCTTAAATTTGAGCAGCCAACGGCTAAACAGCCGACCATCGTTTTGCTAGGCGCCTGCAACTGGGTAATTTTCGAGTGTGACAAAGCCGGACTGCAAGCGCATCAATATGCATCAATGGCGAAGCGGTGGCGGCGGCTGCGCATCCTCGAACCGGAAACAGCGAGCAGACGGCGCATCCCAGAATCCCTCGCTCTTTTACGGGTCACTTATGCAGCGCCCACGAAGTTATAAGCCCTCGGTC
This sequence comes from Dermacentor silvarum, assembly GCF_013339745.2. NCBI lineage: Eukaryota > Metazoa > Arthropoda > Arachnida > Ixodida > Ixodidae > Dermacentor > Dermacentor silvarum. The sequence continues at coordinate 48,311 of NW_023605862.1, forward strand.
TACCTAGACTCTGTATCCATCGCAGATCGCTTTCAAGATAGGGCCTGCGCGGCCGCACTCAGACACGCTATACGCAGACACCGCCAAATTAGCCCCTCCCCCTTGCGCGATGGAAGACGGCGCTCTTCCTCCCTTGCACGCGCGAGATAGAGCCGCCTTTCTCGGCTCAACCTCGCATGCATTCACTCGCACACACAGGATACAGCGCGCGGCCGCGATGTGATCGCACTTGGACTTTATACGGAACATCACGGCGACGCCGATGGCGGAAATGCGCCTGGAGTGTCCATCACAATAATAAAAGTCAATGCTGCATCTGGCTTATACTTTCTCTTGGATCTGGAATTAATATATATGTTACAACAAAAAAGAAAGGATGCCGATCAAAATGTGGTAATAAGAATTAGACGTTTAAGCGTCCGCGTGGAAGTCTTGTTCACAATATGAACAGCAGGGTCCATCGCATCATTCGCGTGTCTGACCTTGCAGTAATTAACTAGTTGTATACATAAATTCACAATGCGAATTCTTTTGATCCCAAAAACATGGCGTCCTACTGTTCTGTCGACCGTCTGAACCAATTCCACTCACAATGCTTTTCCTCGCTAATTCATTTTAATGCTAGAAGCCTACGCGGGCACTTTGACGACATTAACAATCTGTTTTGGACATTTCGTACTTCTTTTACGATTACTTGTGCGTCTGAGTCTTGGCTGTGTGACGATGATCGCAATGTTTTTTTTTTTTCAAATTATAGTGCAGAGTACTGCCACAGACAAACAAGCAGTCATGGTAGTGTTGCTGTTTTTGTATCGGCTGGGGTTACGTATCAGCGTAGACGCGATCTAAACAGAAATGTCTGCAATTGCGAATTTGTATGGCTTGAACTCGACAGCCAGTTTCTTAATCTCGACAACAAGAATCTTGTACTCGGAGTTATTTATCACTCCCCATGCTCATCTACCACTGAATTTGTGATGCACTACGTAAAATCAAAACATTAGTGCATGAAAAAAAAAAAACGTTAGCTATCATCATAGGTGACATAAATATTAACTTATTCGATAAAGTAGCTTTTTCCTCTACAGGCTACTCTAGTTTATTTCGTAGTTTTGGGTACGAGTGTCTAATTGCCCAATCGACAAGGTGTAGTAATGACGTAGTCTCGTTTATTGATCATGCACTATCAAATTGCTGCTTCCGCCCAAAGCAGGTGTCTTGAGTCGAATATCATGGATCATTACCCTATATTTTTGTACTTGGATTCCCTTTCTAGTGTTCGCAGCATTTCTACTTGCATTAAACTTGTTTAAATAGAAATTGATTCATCGATGCTATCACAACTGTCATTTGGTCCTCGGTAGCTCATATTACCGACCTACAGAAGGCACTCTAGAAATTATTATCTTTGTGGCACACACACTTTGATTTGAACTCTCGCAGAAGGAAACGCCAAAAAAAAAAAAACAATACCTTTCTCAATACCTTTCTTTCAGAATAATGGATTACGGAAGGCGATGCGCGTGCGGGGAAATCTTTATAAAAAAACAAACAAACAAGCGACCTTTTAATGTTTGCCTGCTTTACACGTACAAAAAAATTCTGCAATGCTTTCAATACTAAATTGAAGGAAGCCAGACGCCAGTATTATAAAGAGAGCATTACTGAATGTAGATCAGATAATAGTAAAGAATAGAAAATTTGAATGACTTTTTAAATAGAAAATTAAAGGTTGATAATATTTTGCCGCCAGCATTGCGAGAACAAAGACGACCGCCACATGCTAACTGTGTTTCAAAGAGCCGCCACACCGCAAGCGTCGAGCAAAGCACCGCAAGACAACGCTGGGCCGGTGCTGACAGACCGGCGGCGCGTGCGCGAGAATCGTACGACAGGAGGCGACAAAGAGGAAAACGAGGTTCGAAGCTCGAGGGACGGTTTTGTTGAGTGCACAACCTTTCGTTGACGGGCACAAGTTCGCCCAGAATAAATTAGTTTTTATAGAAACGGCTGTCGTAACTGTCGGTTAAAATATCTTTAATCAGGCATGAAGATAAGGTTTATGGCCATCTGAAAGGAATCACTGATGCCTTCAGTAGTTTCTTCTTCAATCAGTCTGTAAGCGCATCGCACGATTTCGAGGCTTCCTTTATTCGTTTTCCTCATTCATTTTTCACGTTGCCAGCAATACCTGACGAGGTACTTACTGCCATACGAATTTTGAAAACTACAGGCGCGACGCTTTATGGCATGCAGCCTTACCATATAAAAATGATTGCTCACCTGATATCAGATGTTCTTTCTGTTTTAACTAACAATATATTCAAATCAGGCATTTTGCTAAATGAGCTAAAACGAGAAAAGATTACTGCGGTTTTCAAAAAAGATGACCGTTCAGTAATGACTAACTATCGACTCATTTGCATTTTGCCTTTCTTCAGTAAAGCAATAGAAATATTAGTGGTAATACGTTTGACACAGTGCGTATTAAAATTTAATGTTCTTTTTTCTTATCAGTTCGAATTCCGGCAGGGATATTCAACTTACCTAGCCCTAGTCTCTTTAACTGATATTTTGAGGAAAATAATTCATGAGGGCAGTTTTGCCGGCTCAGTATTGGTTCATACTGAAGCACTAAACACTAAACCCTAAAGCATTTATTTGATACAAATGATCATGTCATGCTCTTTAAAAAGCTTGAATTATTTGGAATTTCTGGCCCTCCTCTGCCACATTTAACAGTAACTTACATAACAGAATTCATATTGTCAGCGTTGCCGATGCTGTCTCGGGTATGAAAACGACTACATTAGGTGTACCACATGGGTGCATTCTCGGTCGTCTTATCTTTCCAATTTTTACATGCTTTCTGTGGCTAGGATCACTGGATTTCTTCGTGGCGTAAAGTCGACAAAAAGCTATCATCATCAATGACTCATACCCCCTTAAGGTAGAGGCTACAAGCGCTCAGCAAAGTGAAGCTCACAGTGCATACGTTCATTGGAATCACGCATACAACATACAGAACAGCATACGTTTCAATAACGAGCAAGCTCAAAACAAGCATCCGAACCACAAATTGATGACAAGGTTCTCCTGCGCCTACATGCAATGCGAATCACGTAGCGCTCCCCGTTTCCTGTTAAGGGTTATTATTGCGACGTGGGGAGTGACGTCCCTAGTCTTTCGTATATCAAATACTCACCCTAACAACTGAATTCAATGTTGTTGCAGCACCGCTATGTGCGGCGGCGTGCTGTCAAAGTTACTCTAAAATGGCACTATACCACCATGACTCCAAAGCCATAAAGCATTGCATCAGCAGTGGTGGTTTGCGACAGCCTCGCTGGACATCCACTTTCACCGGGCCGCGATGGCGAGTCAATTTTTATTGCGATAGCAATCATATGGACACTCCAAGCGGATTTCTGCCGTCGGCGTCGCCGTGAGGTTCCGTATGACATCCAACGGCGATGAAATCGTCGCCGCGCGCTGTGTGGTGTATGTGCGAGTGAAAGCCCGCGAGGGACGCGCGCTTTCACGGGGAGCAAGCGCCCGGCGGAGAGCCAACGCGCGTTCTGTGCCGTGCTCCCTGAAGGGCTGCAGAATTAAGCGTCTCTTTCCTGCTTTACAATCATCATATACAGGGTTTAGGCAATGTTTTAGAAACGACGGAGTGTGCTAGGAGGCTCAAACCAACTCAGTGGTGTTGAGGATCGCGTGTCCAATATCCTGCGGTATTTTTTTTTCGTTTTGCAAAGTTAATTAATTAGTATTAACGAATTGCCTAACTTTTTAAATTTTGGCTCCACCAAGAAAGTACCAAAGCGAAAGTTGTAGATCGCATTTAAAAATGCCCGACTGAAGTGTTTGCAACTAAGTACCATTGATGGAGGTTCTTATAATTGCCTTTAAAGAAAGCGCGCGAAATACAAAAAACAAGCGTGTGATAGCGCCACTATTTCAGCGCCCCCAGACGACCGACCAGTACACGACATTGTTTGCATGCTTTTTCCGAGACTCACTGGCGTGACCTGTCGCGATTAGGCACAGAGAACTAAAGTCCCCATATAAGAAAAGTATCGCCATCCTTTGATAAACGCCGCTTCTCTCTCTCCTGTATCTCCGATTGGAGGATGATAGCGCGCGCTTTTCACTTCTTTATAGGCTCCGTACAGTCGAGTTTGCGGCTGCTCTGGCGCCATCTGGCGCAGCGACGCAACAGTGTTGGGAAGTGGGCGCCGCAGCTCGGCCGGCTCGATGAGTATTCTTTCCCGCGCGCTACATTTCGTCTCGGCCACGGTTGAAGCAGTTTTGCTTTGTTCACCAGCCTCCTTATTTTTTTATACGTCTTGCGACAGTGCAATGGCATGCGCTTCATCGGCAAGCGTCGGAGGTGAAAAAAAAAAAAGGCAACCACGAAAGCCAGCCCGGGATAAAGTTGTACAGGTTTCCTGGCAAGTCTTATGAGATCGAACGGCGAAAGAAATGGATCACAGCTGTGATGAGAGTAAAGTAAGTCAGCTTTTTTGATATTTGTGAGAAGGTTTTGTTCTGTAAAGCGTGCTACACATGCGCGTTTCACAGCTCGTTGTGCGAAGCCAGCGGCCATGGCCAGCTGCTGAACATTTAAAAGAAATTTGTCACGACTTTGCTGATTTGACGACTGCTTGCCGTTGTCTTAGCATTCGGTATGATCAGCATAGCACTGGTATGTGCGATGAGCAATATTTTATGCCAAGGAAGCCTATTTTGTGCTGGCGAGCACGAATTCGACGATCCTCGTTTCGGCCGCTGGCGCTTGAGAGGCACGGTTTCACATAGTGCGATTTTCTTGTGATATACATTTGCGGTGTATCATTGTAAAAGCAAAGCGCGTATGCAAGGAAAGGAATTCGCAAGCGAAATCGTATCTTGTGAAAGGGGCCTAATGAGCCTCGATCATTGTACATGATGAAAAACGAACATTCGCGTCATGTAAATTAAGATCACCTAGTTAATAAATCTCGTTTATCAGCGCAGCAGGTGGCTCCGACTGGGTCCCAAACGAGTCAACGAGGATAGCATGATCACTGCCACACGATCCAACAATCCGAATCGTTTAGCTCACTCGACATGACTGTGCTGACGACAGCCTACGAGTGAGCGTGTAGCTGCACGCGGTGCAGATCGTCGAGCTGTATGACAATCTAAAGTAACAGTGTGACAGGGGCATCAAATGATAGGCCGCGGCGTACAACGCGCCGGAGCGAAATGAGGCATGCATTGCCAACAGTGAGGCGTCGATTAAAAATCGGTCACTACAACGTTTTCAGGGTGCCAGTTTAGTGACTTCAATTTTAATATAACAGTAAGCTTTACTCATGTGAAGGATGACGTCGTATACTTGCTTTCCCTGTTGCGAACGGCACTTCGCGTGAACGTCCACGCCGTCCACTTCTTTCACACAAGCAACATGCGAAGCAGCGTAGAGCTTGTCTCCGCTGGTTAACGCTGCACCGTGAAAGTAATCGTCTATTCCTTTAATAGGCCTGAACCCCGCAAAAACTATTTATGCCATCACAGTGGGCCACGCTTGTACTTTCACGTACACACACGCACAAAAAAAGGAGGATCGCGGATATACGTGCGGCTTTCCGAGGCGTGTATACGTAGTTCCGAAATCTCGCTGTCTTCCCCCCTTCCCAGTTTCGCGCCGCCCGCCACATGCGACGCTGAGCATCGCGCCACCGCTGTTGCGCAGCAGCGCCGCCTGTTGACTGTACGGAGCCTATATTTTCTTTTTTTCCGCCTCAGAGCCATGTTGAAAGTCCTCTGCGCAGCCGCAGTCGCCGGCGGCGGCGGCGGCGGCGCGCGCCCGGCCTGAAAGCTTCAACCTGGACTTTCTAGGTGCGCCACCGTCGACTTGGCTTTCGCAAGCAAAAAGTAAAGAAAAAAGCAAGCGCTTTAGGAGAGGAGGCGGCGGAGGAAAGAGTAGATGGCGGTACTTTTCTTATATAGGGACTTTACACAGAACGAGCGGCGGGGATGAAGGTGTGTCGCGATTCGAGGTAACGTGGCTAAACATATCATTCGCTCCACTTGTGTAATGAAACCCGAACACACAAGGTAAGGAAAATATAAAAGAAAAAAAAAAAGAAGTTTGGGCTTGAGTAAATGGTGAATGCAGACATGTTTAATCGGGAGGAAAATGCAATTGTCATGTTCTTCTATTCGTTCGCGATCCTATCTTACTAGCGAGAGTTGCTGGCGCGTGCTTGCGGCCCCCGGAAACGCCAAGCCCGTCCTGGAACTGTTGTACAGATATGCGGATTTAGTTTCTTCATCGGCCTTCTGGGAGCGCTGAAAAAATGGTACTATGACGCACTGGCTTTTGTATTTCGCGGGCTTTCTTTAAAGGCAATTACAAGAAGCTTCATCAATGGTAATTAGTTGCAAACAATTCAGTCGGCTATTTTTAAATGTGATCTACAACTTTCGTATTGGAACTTTCTTGGTGAAGCCAATATTCAAAAAGTTAGGCAATTAGTTAATACTGTCAGCGCCGCAAGAAGTCCTCCACACATCCAGTTGGATGTTTCCAACCAATCGACATCCCACCCGAACCCTTTTTCCGTGTTGTCCTAGACCTTCTTGGACCATTTCCTCTCTCCGGAAATAAATGGGTCGCCGTCGCTACTGAATACGCTACGCGGTACGCAATCGCCAGAGCCCTCCCGACAAGTTGTGCTACTGACGTTGGTGACTTTCTTCTCTACAACATCATTTTAGAGCACGGTGCTCCGCGCCAATTACTCACTGACAGTGGCCGCAGCTTTCTCTCGGAAGTCGTCGAGGATATCCTCCGCTCCTGCTCGACAAAGCACAGCACGTCCTACCCCCTGCAGACCAACGGCCTCACGGAGCGCCTCAACCGGACCACCACCGACATGCTTTCGAAGTACGTTGCGGCCGACCACCACGACCGGGATCTTCACTTACCATGTGTGACGTTCGCGTATTGTGTTACGACACCGCCGGCTATTCACCATTCTATCTCCTATATGGCCGAGAACCCGCGTTGTCCTCGCCTGCACGTTCAGCCACTGAATGCGCCCACGACGCGCACGCCGACCACGCGCGCCAGCTCACCCGAACCCGTCTCGAGGCCTCATATGAGCATCAGAGACGCCTCTATGACTACCACCATCGCGACGTGCACTTTTAATACGATAGCGTTTAGGGCCCCGTGTCGCAGAAAATCCGGCGACGGCAACCGGCGTGTGATTGCGAGTAGAGGAGAAAATTATCCAACCATATCGACCGCGCAGGCCCTCCACGTGGTGCATGGCTTCAGAACGGCGCAACAAGGAAGACGACAGACGAAAGAACACACGAACGTGGTGCAAGGTTTCTGTGAACAAAAATTGAATTTCTCACAGTGAAATCCGTCATCAAAATGGTAAAGTATGACTTTCCCATTCGGCGTCGGACTCGCCATCGGATTGTTTACCAATCAGCGTCGGATTGTAATTTAAATGTTGTTGTGCCATAGCACCTGCCATCATCGCCACCCGTCCCTCTGGGTCCTGCCGACTAGTCGCCAACGGGACGCGGCGACACAATACGGCGCGGGGGGACCTCGGCAACTGCCCCGTCTGTGTCCTGCCGACGTGCAAGCAGCCCCGGCCATCATCGCCACCCGTCCCTCGGGGTCCTGTCAACGAGTCGCCAGGGGGACGCGACGGCACAATGCGACGCGAGTGACGTCAGAAACCGTCCCGTCTTCCTCCTGTAGACGAGGAGCCGCCGCCAAGGAGATTTAAGGAGGAACCGGCCCATTGTTAAGCCAGAGAGTCGCCACCGGCCGCCCCGTCGGTCTGGTGCGCTCTTACTGCTTTGACCAGCTATCACCAGCTAAGGGCAGCTATTACCAGCTATTACCTGCTATTCCTGCTAGATCTGTACATATTTGTACATATTGTATAAAGCTTTCGTCTCCTCTTCGCCTGCTTCAAGACTCCGTCTCTCGTCCCCAACCCCGAGTCGCAACAGTGGATGGCAGCTATGGGATAGACGAACCAGTATCTCAACAGCGGATGGCAAGCTGCGAGATACGAGGACCGAAGACGCCTGCTATACCGCTCGATAGCAGCTACCAGACCGACCGGCGTCAACCACTTTGGCTGGGTGAGTGCCCAATGTTTGCTTTTCATGTCGCCAGACCTCTCTAGCACAGGCAGATGTTAGTAGAGTGTTTTGTTTGTTGGTAGGCTATGATTTGAGTTTTTTGTTTTTTGGTAGACTATGATTTATGCATCTACCTTCTTTAAACAGTGGATTTTAATTTGAAGTAAGGGTAAATTTAGTGGGCAAGCAACACGAGGAACGAGATCGCGATGGAGGAATTCCAAGTTCAGGACCTCATTCAAATTTGCGAGGAGTTGGGCATTTCCGCCGGCTCCAAAAAGGCAAGGAAAGCGATTCTCGACGTGATGCGAACGGAAGACGTGACGATCGAGGAAGCTGAAGAGGCTTGGGAGATGATTGTGGAGCGAAGGCTAGAGGCAAAGGAACGCGAGAGACGTGAGAGGCGCGAGCTAGGAGCGAAAGAGCACGTAAGTCCCGAGGAAAAGGCAAGGCGAGAGAGCCGTCGACAGATTCAAACATGGAAATGGCGCACAGCACGATATCATCTCCACACCTTCAGGGCGGGCGAGAATATGGTTAAATTTCTTGCTGATTTTGAAAAAGTGTGCGAGGAAGGGGAAGGTGTCAACCGGGACCTCTGGTCCGAGTGGTTGATCTTGTTGCTTCCTCGTAGACTCTCGTGTGTTCTGGAACACCTGCTTGATGCAGAGAATCGGCACTATGATGAGGGAAGGATGGCTCTGTTGAGGCACTTTGATGCTTTAAGTCAGGCCGACTGCGAAGGCCAGGTCGATAGCGACAATGCCGAGCTTGTCGAGGACAGACCGCCCATTGAGATGGCTGCTAGTTCGGGATGTATGGGAAATGCTGTGGCGCCAATTTTGCACGCGCTAAGTGATGAGCGCGAACACACTGTTGTTTCGCCGTCTAGAGAGGCCGCTTTGCAAACAGTGGCCGACAGTGGTCCCTTTGATCTCGATGGCAGCGATAAAATCCGGTCAGTTGAGGAGAGACCTCAGGGCGAGCCGGCTAGCGCAAATGGCGTCGGATGCAGTCATGTTCTGTCAAAGGCACAGGCATCCAGCGACGACCACGAGCCTAGCTTGCTTTTGCCGCCCGGAGCTATGTCGTTGCGAAGAGAAGGCAGCGTACCTGCGAGTGCGAGTGCCGAGACCGCGAGCTTTGTGAGCCGCGCCGAGAGCAAACGACGAAGGCGCACGCCGAGAAAGTCGGACTCGAGCGGCGATACGAGCCGGGTCAAGCGCGCCAACCGCCAACACGTTGGGAAAAAGCGCAGTATGGTGAACCTGAGGCTTAGGCGGCTACTGCGATCTATAATAGGCGTGACGCGCGTCTGTAAAGGCAGGATTTCTCGGAAATTCAGACGCCACAAATGCCACCGGTTCACAGCGATGTCAAGGAGTTGTAAGCAGAGGAGCGTAGCGAAGCATTTGGCATGCTTGATAGTCTGCTTCAATTGCCGCTCCCTTCCTGGGGGAAAGACAGGCGACTGCCCAGCGGTCAAAGGGACAGCGTGCACGCGGGTCCGTGAATGCGTCGCTGTCGCAGTATTTGGAGGCCGCGGGTCGAAAGTCGCAGGTGCTTCGGGCATATCAGCTTGGTGTCGCGAGCGGACAACGAGTATAGCCGAGAATGGGCGACCCGCTCGAGCGCGTCTGAAAGGGTGTGTTTGCGAACACCACGCGATTAAAGCCAAGGCATTTTGAAAGCACATTGTTATTTGTCTTCTAGTATTCAATTTTATTCTTCTTTGCGTTAAAGTTCAGTCGCGTGTTGAGCGTATGAAAGGTTGGGTGTGCAAAGAAGAGCGCATCTTTTATGCTCTGGTCCCTTTTGTTCGCGACACACCGACAATTTTTTAGTTTGTTAATCATTTTACTGAGACCTGATTGCTGAACGCTCAAGTAGAGAAAGCGTCAGTGTTTTCACGTTTGTTGTTTTTACATATATCTAGGCTAGGAAAAGCCTAAATGCTTAATTTCGATTGTGACTTGTTTTTGTATTGTACGTGTTAGTTGTAAGTGTCAGTGTAGAATTTTGATTCAGCTTTCCTTTCATGTAGTTCGTGCGAGGTTTAGTATTTGTTTTTTGTTTGTTTTTTTGTTAGGACCGCTTCTGTTCTTTAAATATGTGGTGCTCGTTTTGCCGAGTGCATTTTGAAAGCACTAAGTGGGGGGCTATTTCTTTATGCGGTGACAGTTGTCGGGTTTAATTCCGTACTTTTGAAAGGTGGCGCCCAGGCGCAAAGATTAGCGGCGCTCAGCCTTTGCGTCACGGCTTTCGGGGGCAAAATTAAGTTATCTTCGGCAACCTTGATATTTGCCAACCTGCTTGCATTACGGTTAAGAATCGCTTACACAGCAATTCTGATTTGATTATAACCCTCACGCATTGACAATTAAAAAAAAAAGAAAAGGTCCGTATTTCGAATTCACCCTCCGATACGTGTCTCGTGTTGTTCGGGATTTTTTGTTGTTTTGTTTTGTTTTGTTTAGCGTAGCCAGATCTCGGAAAATGCTTTGTTCGATGATTTTGGTCTGGCGGTTTGGAGAGCATTCGGAGGGTGCTTGCTTTGGCCGGAGTGGTTTGGCGTTGTTGATTCTTGGTCGTTCCAGTGGACATTATCAGGACCGAGCAGCAGAAAAGACCACCGGCGGGAAAAGCGGCAGAGCCGATACCTCCAGACCATCCTAGACGTCGCTCAACCGGCGCATCCAATCTTCCGAGCTGCGTCGGACAGCTCGACCTCTGGATGCATTGTCTGGCGGCGGGGGTGCTGTTGTGCCATAGCACCTGCCATCATCGCCACCCGTCCCTCTGGGTCCTGCCGACTAGTCGCCAACGGGACGCGGCGACACAATACGGCGCGGGGGGACCTCGGCAACTGCCCCTTCTGTGTCCTGCCGACGTGCAAGCAGCCCCGGCCATCATCGCCACCCGTCCCTCGGGGTCCTGTCAACGAGTCGCCAGGGGGACGCGACGGCACAATGCGACGCGAGTGACGTCAGCAACCGTCCCGTCTTCCTCCTGTAGACGAGGAGCCGCCGCCAAGGGGATTTAAGGAGGAACCGGCCCATTGTTAAGCCAGAGAGTCGCCACCGGCCGCCCCGTCGGTCTGGTGTGCTCTTACTGCTTTGACCAGCTATCACCAGCTAAGGGCAGCTATTACCAGCTATTACCTGCTATTCCTGCTATATCTGTACATATTTGTACATATTGTATAAAGCTTTCGTCTCCTCTTCGCCTGCTTCAAGACTCCGTCTCTCGTCCCCAACCCCTAGTCGCAACAATGTACGAGAAAACCTAATTCTACTACAAGGAAACTCAAACAAAAACACCTTTTCCAGCGTTTCTACCAGACCTGTGCGCGTCGGGGGCAATAGCAAACAATTAAGAAAAGAAAAAAAAAATGTCAGTTTCACCGGAAAGGCGAAGCATCAGTTGCGATAGCAACTTAGTAGAGAGCCATACGGAGTAAGAATGGTAGTTTTATCAGCTGTATAAACTTGGACATGCAGCAGCACCAGCAACGCGCAGAAC
>NW_023605863.1:0-60001 GCF_013339745.2 Dermacentor silvarum
TGTCCCTCGCGTTGGCTGAGACAACGGGAAATTTTTTTTCAGTATGTTTCATGATACTGCAGAGAAAAACGTATCTGTTCTGACGTTCATGTTTGAAAAAAAAATTTTTTTAATGTGACGGCATGCAGGTGTTTCCCTCACTGAATTTCCCTGTCAGCCGCTGTGTTTGTCCCGACAGGCGTGCGTAGGAGTATGATAAAATTCCTTCGCTATAGCTGAGGACTTTTGCACGGCATTTTCGCCCATTTCACCGCCTTGATGGAACCGCTACCTGGTGGAAATAAAATTGGCAATTAGACATACTGGCTGTCGCGACAGTATTAAATGCTCTAGGTACTGCCATTTAACGAAAGCTTTTCCTTCTTGCGCAAAAGTGTAGTACATCCGAATTTATAAGTGACGGCTCTTCATAATAATGCCATATTTTGATCCGCATCACCCTTCAAGAAAGAATAAATCGTGGGGAATCTGCTACTGGCAGGAGTATTTCTTTAAAGGTCACTTTCTAAAGATTTCGCAAAGAAAACCCCAGGAAGGCACTTAACTAAAAAGAACCAAAGCTGTACTATGATCCTAATATTTGGCGATGACAAACATTTTTGCTGGTACGTCCAGTATTTCCCTCTCTTCCGCACACACTACGGACAACTCTAAAGCATTGCCACTAGCTGCGCTCTCCAGCAGATTAGTGGTATTGTGGTTACTGCCGAGGGAATTCTCGAGTTTGCTCCGTTTAGGAAGAAAAAGGGTGTAGGGACCTATTAGAGTTACGAATGCTTTTTCGGACGATCTGCCCAACAGTGTCTTAAACTTCTCTGTATAGTACACTTTTCTATTTTACAAAGAGCCAATGCGCTATGCAAATGAATAGTCGCTAAAGTTTTTCCTAGATGTAAATGCAGTTACTTTCACACTGTTACTTCCTGCGAATCACTAACGCTCTCTGCAAATGTCCAGCGCGTATTTTGATGTTTGACTTACTATTTTTTTAAACAAGGACTGACCTGCCCACACTGTTCGCGAACTGACGGCTAACATCGATAGTAATGGTCGAGTTGCAGTATTCTTTGATTTTGCGGTTGTATCTGGCAGGCTAACATATCGCAAGTTGCTCTAAAAGTTGGAGTAGGTGTTGCAGAGGCCATCAGTACAGTGGACATCCATCTAAAGCAAAAGTGTTCCTTTGAGAAGTCACTAAGACTGTGGAACAGGACATAAAAAATTGACGCCATACATAGAAGCGAAACGCCGGTAGTTAAACGTGGAAGCTTCATTTTTGTCAATAAAGGACTAACCGGTTCCGAGTGTACGGAGCCCGGCATTGTTACCAAAATGAAAGGCTTCAAGTCGATTGTTGGCGCCACCAACACGCATTGTGAACTTATAGCCACTCGAAAACGATAAAAATTAAATAAACGGTGCACGTAGACCGCATTTCTTCGTAGCTCCTTTTCTCACCTCGCCGAGGAGGATGCACTGCTTCAGGAGCGAAAGTGCGTGTGCATATTTAGCTAGCAATGCTTCAAAGTTTGTTACTTTCTTTATGAACTACTTGAATTAGGCAATACATTGCCCACTGGTGCCAGAAATACCAGTTATTGAAGATTGTAATTTCATGTGGCGCCAGCCAACAGATTCTAATTGTCTAAAAGTAATAATCAAACTCATTAAGCCAAAACACAGGCCAGATTTGTTTACGTGTACTAGATCTAGCCCTGGGAATGTTAGCCAGCGCTACTTAAGGCCATATAAGTTGACTTCATGTGGTTGTAACAAAACATCGAGCACCTCGGTTGTCCTTATTATTCTCGATAATAATGAAGTGGTGATCAGCCTGAGTATTTATCCTTTTTTATTATTATTTAAAGCAACAAAAGACACTTAAGAACGGAAGCTGTAATAATAGCAAGCTAGCCAATATCATAGGCTGGATTATATTTCTGACAAAATATTGCCTGGTGGAACTACTCGTTTGCCATTTGAGGCATCTCTGCGCTGTCCTAATCGGCAGCATGTTGGGGTACTTGTTAGCAGAGACCAAGGCCGGCATTCACAAAAATGTTCTTACGCTTTAGAACTGTTCGTAAGAAAAGATGCCAACAAATCATGGTGTTGTACATATCATTAGCCTAGCCGGCAGGCCAAAGGCAAACAGCATTTACAAAAGAAAAACCCTGGGAATCAGGCCCTACTGATTTAGAGCGTTGCAACTCGTATATCGTCATAGATGGCAATGGTGCCGCCACTGCTGAAACAGCTGCAGGCACTGTGGTGCGAACTCTAGCAATGCAATACATAGTACTTCGTGTATGTGTTCTGAGAACGTATCCCGACAAATGTAGTTACGTCGCTACTCACCAAGGCTCACTAGGGTGCAAATTATCAAACAAATAAAGTGTTTTTTTTTTTCTCATGGATTCCAGAAATGCTCGCGTGTTCAGTTATTTTTCATTTCGTCACAAGCACGTACGTATTTCATCGCACAGCTGTTCACCTGCTAAATCTCCGCCTTGAAAACGCATTTTCCCTGCGTTTCCAAGAGGGAAATATAAAAACGTGCTTCACTTGACGCCCCAGCAAAATTGGTTCAATTTTGACGAAATTTCGGTAAAGCTAGCTGAAAGTCTGATGACGCTAATGTTCACACGTGTAAGGCGTATGACGGTGCGAATCACGCGGTTCGAAATGCGAAAGTTATTCTGCTGAACGCGATATTCCTTCACAGTAAAAAAGAAAGAAAAAAGAAAGAATTGCAGCGCGCTATTCATTTTCAACCACTACTCATTTTGAAGCGTTCCGCAGAGCGACTGTTTGAACACACTTACCACCGGTGGACGCAGCTGCATTGATATAACGAGCGTACGTCACTACAGGGAAGCTGGCCTGCGGAAAAATGCCGAGCATCGTCCTCGTGCGAATAACATTGGCACTGTATGGCTTCCTGCTATCCCGTTTTCACGGCGTTTTATTTGTGGTTACTTGGTGATGACAGAGTAACAGCTCGGTGTATTCTCTGGTCTAGTGGCTAATGGAAGTTCAGCAAGTGAGCTGCATCAGTGAATGAAATTGTGGAGGCAGCTGCTGCCCGCTGTTACAGCGCTGGCCAGCGATACCAAACTCACAACGCTTCGTTAGCCATCTCCAACTCTAGGAGCGTCTTACCTATCTAGCGTAAGTAGGACTGGTAAGGAGCAAATTATGGAAGCACCTTGTTTTCGCTGTCGTCAAAATTTTGCGATCATTTTCAATTTGTGTTGAAAAATCTGTCTCTCGTATTTATATGTGGCAACGCAGGGCCTCGGCTACGTTTATCGAAATTGGACAGGCCTCGTGCGCAACATTGCGAACGTGGAACAAGGTTTTCTTTATTCAAGAAGAATGAAGAGGCATGTCGTTTTGCCGATATACTTGCCCTACGGTGGGTACTTTCCCAAACCATTTCGGCAACTGGAGGGCGGCATTTTTTTTTTCTTGCGTGTTTATTAATTCTATGCCGCGCTTTACCCTGAAAGCATCTTAGTTGGCTCATGTGATGAGGCGACTGCGCAGGCCTCGCTAATGTAAATTATAGATACACACACGCGACAGGCGGCGCCATTGCTTGGTCCGTTCGATCTAG
This sequence comes from Dermacentor silvarum, assembly GCF_013339745.2. Lineage (NCBI taxonomy): Eukaryota > Metazoa > Arthropoda > Arachnida > Ixodida > Ixodidae > Dermacentor > Dermacentor silvarum. The sequence continues at coordinate 3,620 of NW_023605863.1, forward strand.
GCTGCCGGATCTAATGTCATGGTGCTTTATGTCTCCAAAGGCCCCTCCTTGTGAAGGCGCGCTCCTATAGGCCCGGCTGCTATCGGCCGTCCGTATCGCAACGGCGGCTCTGGCCAGCGACATAGCCCGGAGCATGTTGGTGTAGTCTGGGCGTTACGGGGAGGGATGGCCCGCGACAGTTGCGATATAGCTTGCGGCGCACTTGCTGTCGTCGCCCAGTGAGAAATAAGCGTGTTAATTGCTGCCACTACAACACGCCCCGTTGCCCTTGCATCTGCAGGCGCACAACGGCACTGTGGACGCAAACGTGCAATTGCGCAAACACGGCTCCGAGAGCGGTCAGCGAACGGCACGACCTTGCGCAGAACATCTCGTCGCGGCTTGCATGTGGTTTGCAGGTTCTTCGGCCTTTCGGCCACTAAGCTGAGCACCTCCAGCACCCATTACAGTAAGCTCTTTCTCTCCGACTTTGTCCGAATACGCGGACTTGGTATGTTTTCACGCTTTCGCGCGACATGCAGACATTGGCCTTCTCGGAAGGCCGGCCGCTCCTTACTGACTGGTCGTAACGGCGTCGCGCGCTCGAACTGCGTCGCGCCGTGTGACAGCCGTCGATCGCACTCACTCGCATTGACGGCGCGACTGTGTGTTGCATGACGTTCGCTCTTTGGTGTCGTGCGCTGGACTCAGACGCCGTATACATAGGCGGTGGCTGAGGGTTCCCCCTCGCGCTAACACGGCTTCACCTTGGAAGCACCGAACAAGGCGGCGCTGATGAAAGCGTGTGGATTCGAGACACATGGTACACCCACACCGCGCGAAGTGTCTCTCTATACGTTGTTTCCAGCGTTGTGAAACCCATCTTTTTTCTGTGGCGCGAGTGTCCTTGCCCGTCTTTCGACGCATGTTATCCATTTGGCACACCTTTCTTCTCCTGAAACGCTCGTTTGGCAATTTCGCATTCTAACATGGAGACGGACAGTGACGGTGCTCAGAAAGAAGAAAAGCACACAAGTCTCAAAGGCAGTTTAGGCGAGCCGAGGAGCGTGCATTTCGAGGCCTACATTTAATTTCACTCGGTTGACATCCGTCTCCACCTTGTGCATACAAGTAGAATAAGCTGTCACCAGCGGCACGAAGATGTAGATATGTTAGGTTGAAGACTATCATTCGACGCTGTATTGATATGTTTCTAAAGATTTCAGCTTCACCACAATAAAGGGCGCGTCACTGATTTAGGTAGGACCAAATGTTTATTTCTGCACAGAACTCTAACGCCGTCCGCAATTCACTTTGCTTTAAGATAACGGGCAAGGGGCTCATTATTAGTCTATGTGGACAAGACATTCCCTACGTAATCTCCAGTGCTGTAACACGAAATATTTTTGCCAAAAAGTTAAAAAAGTTCTGACGAGGGGGTAGGCTCAGGTGTTGTTGGTTAATTGGAAAAGAAGTATTCCTTGCAGAATCGGAGCAAACCATTACAGGCTTCCATAGTACAGGCAGTTACCCTGAAAGGCTTGTTATTTATGTAGGCTTATGTAGGTCTCGGAGACTGATCTTTTCTCCAATGTCGAGCAAAGCTTGATGTTTTTGACATCGGTAAGGACGACAACAAGGGTAACATTTAAGTAAACATTTAAGTAGCCCACCGGCACCGCTCTACAGGTTAGGAGATATATCTTTACAGAATGTCTTTCTTTTTGATTCATGATATGAATAATCAAATAAACTCGTTCGATGGATGAAGCCATTGCATCATTGCAAGGGACATGGTCAATTGCAAAACAAATTACGTAAACTTTTTCGGAAGTGTGGCTCGCGAGATAGTCGGCGAGTTTCGCACAGAGTCTTGGGAGCGTGTAAAAATGGGCAGGAGACATTATGAGCAAGCCATTGTCTGGCTGCTTATCTGCATCGCGAATGCCACGTATTAGCGGATGCCCAGGCGCCGAATTCACGAAAGATTTTCGTTCGCAAGTGCTCTTTGCCCATGGCTGGCCACCTTTGCTAATAATACGTCCAGCATCAGGATTGGTTATTATATCGTAAAACGTTTTTGTGATTACGGGCCCAGGCCTTTCAGTGCGCTTGGCGAACTGCCAAAGAATGCGGCAGTTTCAAAGAATGGCAGTCTCGGTACTTTAATCACGACCGTATAAAACCCCCAGACAATCAAGCCAAGGAAAGCATGGGGAAATTAGCTCAGGTTTATTGAAATGTAGAAAATAATAAGAGGCAGGGAAAATAAAATGGACAAAAGGGTAACTTGCCGCCGGGTGGATCCGAAACCGCAACCTCCGTAGTACGCGTGCGTTGCACTACCGATTCTGCTACGGTGACGGCTATCAATCTGGCCACTATCTTAGGCATTTATGTGCAGTATGTCAAGCCTTGGGAGGGTTGAACTTGTTAAAATACGCGGACAAGAAAGTGCTCTGGGTCATTCCCATAAGTATGAAGTCTGTGGGGTGCTTATCAAACCGGCTTGACACGCAGGTTTGCTTGCATGGTCTGTACTCAGATTGGTTTGCATCGTTGTGTAGTGTGACACACCTAATGGAGGAACGCCACAAGGAGCAGTGCTGTCGCCGACCAACGTGGCCATGATGAAACTCCCAGCCCAACTCGAGAAAATACCGGGCCAGGCACCAACCATCCACCTGCGAATAGTTCCTGGAGAAAATCACAAGGTGGACAGACTTCGTATCCTCGGCTTACACTTAGAAAAAGATGGGGGCGGAGGATACGCACTACAGAAGCTGCAATACATGACCATGCAGATCTTGCGCATGGTGCAACGAATTATCGGCAAGGAGAGGCGACTGAAGGAACAGGACCTGATCCGAAAAATGAAATTATGGGGTTTTACGTGCCAAAACCACGATCTGATTATGAGGCACGCCGTAGTGAGGGACTCCGGAAATTTGGACCACTTGGGGTTCTTTAACGTGCACCTAAATCTAAGTACACGGGTGTTTTCGCATTTCGCCCCCATCGAAATGCGGCCGCCATGGCCGGGATTCGATCCCGCGACCTCGTGCTCAGCAGCCCAACACCATAGCCACTGAGCAACCACGGCGGGTGACCTGATCCGACTAGTGCAGGCTCTGATTGTGAGCCCCATTGCGTACTCGGCACCATATATAAATTTCAGCAATGTGGAAGTGGAGATACTCAACCGGCTAATACTCAAGGCGTATAAGCAAGCGCTGCGACTCCCACACGGAACGGCTACTTTTCACCTCGAGGAGACGGGGGTGTACAACAACGAACGGGACCTGGTAAGCCAGAAGGAAAGGCAACTACGTTCAGTAGCGGAACGCTGCTTCTTCAAACGTCTTGGATATTGCGTACAGAAGACCAGCGCACTGACAAAAATTTCAACACGAATACAGAAAACTATGCACGTCTCACCGATTCCCTGGAATATGCACCCAAACTTCCCCATCGGACGGCGACAAGCCCTAGGGCAGGCGCTCGCGAGAAAGTACGAGAACCACCACAATATCTTGTACGTAGAGCGGCTAGCACCGCAAGAAGCACCGCATTCGCCACCAGCGTAGTCGACAATCACGGGACCGAAATAAATGCGTTGTCGGTTTCCAGAGCGAGCGCTGCGGAGGCAGAGGAACCAGCTGTAGCGTTAGCCATCACGACGAGACCGCACTGGAAGTGCGTCATAGTTCTGACGGACTCTCAGACGGCATGCATAAATTTTTACAGGGCCGAAATTTCCAGGGCCGCACATCGCATTCTGAGTGGAGCGCACCAGCTCCCACCACACAACTCATGTGGGCTCCGGGGCATGAGTCATTACGCGGCAATCAGCAGGCACATGCCTGTGCCCGAGCGCATGCACACGGGGAGCCGCGAGAGGGCCGTGCCGAGCAGTTCCACCCCACGCCCATACCATTAACCTACACGCACATCCTACAACACTATCGCCTTTCACGAAGAACACTACCGCCGCCTCACAATGCTCTGACGCGAGAAGAAGCTGTAATATGGCGAAAACTCCAAACAAAGACATATGCACATTTTAGTCTCTACCACGCCATACACCCTGCGCTGTATTCCTAGAAATGCCCACACTGCGATCAATGCACAGCGGTTTACCACATGGTATGGGCTTGTGCAAGCTCACACCCTTAACACACCCCACCACACGGCAATGGGAGGCAGCGGTGTCCAGCTACGACTCGACGTACCAGCTCAACCTGGTCAACAGAGCGAGAAGGGCAGCTAAGGCCGCAGGACTCCTGGACTGAGGGGACCACCCACTACACAGCGGAAGAGCTACCTACGCTCGTGTGCTCTTTTGTATAAGGTTTACTCTCTCTCTCTCTCTCTTGGGTAGTGTGAGTGTTTGTGCCAGGAGGATTGGTACAGAGTCCTATCTAGTGTGTACTAGGTGTTCACGCGAAGTTTGCTTCTCTACAGAGGCGTAACCTTTGGAAAAATGGGCACATCGCATCTCTGCATCCAACATCGCTGAAAGATGCGGTGTCAAGACTCAAGGCCGTAAGGTTTTGCCACTTTCGAAAGAATCTCCTTAGGGCCCAACGTGCGCCTTGAACAAGTGTGTTAAGGCGCATATGCGCCTATACTAGTAGCATATAATATGCCTTGCTCGACGCACCTGCGGTTGACATTTTGTTTCCAGACATGTATTTCAGACATGACAAGCAGGCGGAATGGTGGTGTAAATGGGTAAACCGAACGCAGAGGCAGTATTCACAAAATATATTTCACTCAAGAGCGTTTCCTTATCGACCGGCGTACAGGCACTCGTGACACTGGTCGGCATGGTCGCTGCGGGGAGGGCAGCGAGGGCCAGTCGCGGACGGTAATTGCGTAAGAGAAGTTTTATAAACACGGGCCCACCTGACTCACATTCACAAACATTCTTAGCATGAAACTGTTGGTAAAATTTTAAGAACAGATGCCAACTGATCGCTATCTAGGACATATTAGCGAATGTGGCCGGTTAATAGGGGGCAACCATAGGCCTTACGAACGAAAACATTTGTGAATTCGACCCCAGAACTTGTACAGCGATGTAAATGTAACCAGAAGTATGTTTCAGGAAATAAGACACAGGTTCAAAATTATTCCGAAGTCATCCGCTTGGCTTTTTTTCTGATGGCAAAGTGGCAGGAACGCAAAGGGGGGACTCAGTGCCCTGCCCACGTAACGAGGCTGACTCTTGAGCAGACGGCCGACTGGATACATGTCGCTACCTCACTGCGAAGAAATTTTGGCTTCTCCACAGTGTTACAGTGGTCAGCAAGCAAGCGCGACGTCCTCGCGATGAGGCACGGCGTCCGCTGTGCGCCAACAGTTGGGCGGAGCGCGGTAAATCAAGGGATGCCTTTCGCACCGGCAGATGTTTTTCGCGTAGATTTATTGGGAGCTGCGCTCGGTCGACGTCGGTCAGGCCGGAGCCGCGTCACGCGCGCGGTCATCACTGCGGGACCTCGTGTGCCGATTGAGGGTGGGCGTGAGAAAGGCGCTGCGCGCTACCGCGGTTGTCGGTAGCGGGCTCGCTCACGAGACCGCGCTCACTCGAGCTCATTTCAACTCACGGGTGAGTTGGAGTGAGTCCACTGAAGTGCGAGCGAATATGATCTAGAGTAAGCAGGTCCGAGCAGAACTGAATCTGAGACCACGCGGGTCCGCGGAGTCTTGGTGAGTCAAAAATTGAGCCCTGGTGAACCTATATAGATGTCGGTAAGCATAACTGGGATGTTAAGAAAAACCGTGAACCAGAATGGGACCGTTGTTGCGCACAGAAAACGTATATCAATAAAGCTACGTGGCGAGTGAAGTTGTAGTCGTGCACAGTACCGTAAGTTTTCATACCTGCATGCACCTAGAAAAGAAATCAATGGTTTTCCTCAATAAAAGAACCCGCCGTGGTTGCTCAGTGGCTATGGTATTGGGCTGCTGAGCACGAGGTCGCGGGATCGAACCCCGGCCACGGCGGCTGCATTTCGATGGGGGCGAAATGCGAAAACACCCGTGTGCTTAGATTTAGGTGCACGTTAAAGAACCCCAGGTCGTCCAAATTTCCGGAGTCCCCCACTACGGCGTGCCTCATAATCAGATCGTGGTTTTGGCTCGTAAAACCCCATAATTTAATTTTTAATTTTTCCTCAATAAAATAAAAAAGATGATGGAAAAGAATGTGTAACTTTGCTACCACTGCGTTCAGCTACGTTGGGTGGAAACTTGGATTGGTTGGTGTAGCATCGTGCAGATTCTAGTAGAAGACCAAAGCTCAGACAAAGTAGACGGAAAAGAGCGAAACACACATTGCGCTTACCAGCAACCGTACGAGTTTATTGTATCTTGCCTTGAACGTTTTACATACGCAAAAAACAACAAAGAAAGGGGGGAAAAGGGGGGGGGGGGCAGGTTGGGGACACATAGCAGACCTATAACGATAAATACGTTATCTATTATTCTTCTTTTTTTAATACCTGCGCAAAAGATATCTGTTTTATCTATCGCGATAGGTCTGCTATGTGTTCCAAACCCCCCGTTTTTCTTTGTTGCTTTTTTTTCGGGTGTATTAAAGTTCAAGGCAAGATACAATAAACTCTTACGGTTGCTAGTCAGCGCAATGTGTGTGTCGTTCTTTTCTGTGTGCTTCATCTGAGCGCTGGTCTTCCAGAATCTGAACTAGAATAACGACGACACAGTAACAACAGACGAAACACCAGTTGGTGCTTCTCACAACTCCAAGACATTGATTCCGGAGTATAACCTCAAGCATATCTACAAAGGTATCACACAATAACAGCATAAGCCAAATAGATTAATAAGAATACAAATATCACACTCGGCACGTGATGACATCTTTGAACCGCCTAAGTAATCATAAATTATGCTTAAAATAAAATCGGGCTTTTTGCACTGCTCGTCGCTGTCCACCATAGCAGTTCACACAGTGAGCGAGGTGTTAGTTTTTAGCAAGGCGCTCTTCCACATCACATTTTTCCGGATGTTATCCTCGCTGTGCAGCTCTGCCGTTCATGTTCGAAACAGCATTGTGTATTTCCTTTCTTCGCTCTCTCTCTCTATCCGCGCCAAACAGAAGCATTAGGAACTCATTGGGAACTTGATAGTATATTGTGCCTGATATTGATGCACTCCACATTGATGATGACGTTGGGTTCCGTGGATCCTTCTAGAAGCGCTGCTTCAATAAGAGGTATAAAATTGTCCCTTAGGGCCCGTATTCATAACGATATATATAATATTTATCTTTCTTTATTTTGCGTTAGACATTGGATTGGTCACGACCATGCTTCCAATTAGATCGGCAGTATTGACCACTCGGCGCGATGGATGCTCAAGAACCGAATATGGAAAATATATGGATCGTTACAAACACAGCCATGGGGTCACGTCTCGAGCAGCGTTCATTGAACGGTGTGTGCTGGCCGTGATCGGGATATCGGCAAATGTTTGAAGTTTGGTTCATTAAGTATACTACTCTTCATCACAGACTTCGAAGGGGAAGCCTCCATTTGCCATCATTCGGCCTCATAACCGCGCCTAATAGTGCTTGTAGGATATTCGCTGGTGTTTAGTATTTTCTTGACGCCGATATCAAGGCCGAGCACAGGGGCCAATTGATTGTGAATGCTATGGCGCATATTACACGCGAAAAAAAAATGCAGTACAGTGCATGAGCCTGGACGCCCCTATACTACTGAAAAAACAAATTACGGGGTTTAAGAGGAAGCTTTAGTACCTGGGCTCCTTTCTAAATGCATGGAAGCGTAGAAATCATTTTTCACGGCAACCACTGCGCCAAATTTGATGAGGTTTGTTGAATTTAAAAGCAAAAGGTAAAATAAAGTGACTGTTGCAAGCAGATTTTTTATTTAAGCCGTCCATTTTTTAATCATTGTTGAAAATTGCGAAATCTCAAAAAACGAATCTATCAAGTTTACAACTCTGTTACTCAGCAATAAAAATTCTGCAAACTGAACCTAATAATACATCTAAAGAGGGAAACATTGATGTATTATACATCCCTCTGAAACATACCCGTAATTTGCGAGTAGGATTCTTGGAAGGCCCTTGTAGCACTAATTCTCATAAACTGTAAATTCATATATCACATCAGTCCGCTTTGGATACTCTAGTAGACGCATTTTGCAGAACTGCGTTACCTGGCTTTAGTGCAGAGTTATGGATTTGTAAACGTCGTGCTTCTATTTATTTTTCTAGATTTGCTGACTCTGATTTACTGATTTCTAGATTCAGTAATTTTTCTAACAATTCCAAGCGCTAAATAAAAATCCTGCTTTTACAGTAACCAGAATTTATCACTCTCTCTATTGCAATAAACTTCATTCAAATTCGTCTAGTGGTTGTCTCATAAAGGGATTTCTGCGTTTTAAATGTATTTGAATATGGGGTGTCGGAATTGGCTGCGAGCTGCAAAATGGGTTACGAAGGAGGCCGTAGACCTTGTGTCCACGCTAACATTAGCCAAGCTGTTCAACGAAAGAATTAAAAAAAAAAGATTTTAAAAACAAGTGCAAGAGGCGATTTTAAGACCTGCGATGTTCGGTTGTCAGAACGCTGACGACCGAACACCATGGGTCTTAAAATCGTACCTTTCAACGTGTTTAATTTTTTTTTTTTTTTTTTGAACAGCTTGGCTAATGTTATCCGGGATCACCTTATAGACATAGTGGATGGCTCCGGATTTATTTTATTTTGACCACTTGGAGCAGTGAATAGTAGTCGTTTATTGCACTAAGAAGGACAAAAAGGAGGTAGGAAATGGATGGCCGCTGCCATCGTAACTGTCTCACTTCCCCGTGGACACTTGAGCTGCCCCGCGGCTGTGGGAAAGGAATGGGGTAAGATAATGTATAAGAGGGAGAGAAGCTACAGTAAAGGAACATAGGTTGCTTAACGTGCACCCAGGTCCCCTTTTCACTTACGTCCGTTAAGGTACGCCCAAAGCCGTGTACACGAGCGTTTTGGCACCCCCACGGAATGTGGCCGCCGTGGCCGGGAATCAAACCCGCGACGTCGTGCTCAGAAGCAAAACGCCATGGGCACTGAGTCACCGCGGCGGGCGATTGAGAATGTCTTTTTTTTTTCTTTATTTTATCGAGACAATGGGCGGGATTCAGTGGTTACACACGTTTGTTGATGCATGCATACAGGCCTTTTTGTTATGATGTTTGTGTCATTTGGCTGGTTTCTACATTTGAGCACTGCTACATTGTTGGTTAGTTTCGAGTCGCGGTGCTCCTGCGTGTCGTCACCTTTTTCCCGTTCGTGTCCATTTGAGCTGCGTTCACTCAAGATGCTTCGCCCAAATCACTACCGTGGCCCGTATTCACAAAAACGTTGTTACGCTGAAACTGTTCGTAAAAATAATGGCAGCCAAGTGTGATGACGGACATATTAGCTAGGCCAATGTCAAGCAGCTCTTACGAACGAAAAGCTTCGTGAATTCAGCCCCGTGTGTCTCCTTTTCTTTTTCTTTAATCATTGATATGATATGAGGAGATGTTGGTGCACCATTACGACGCCGGCTGCTCCTTGGCTCTTGAATATGTGGTATATACGAAATATAGTTGCAACATAGAACAAATAACAATATGGATGTATTTCTCTCCTTTTCTTTAAATATTGCATGCCATATCAAAATTCCAGACGGGATTACTCACCATTGAGTTCTTGACGCTGCCAACTCAAGGCTTGCTGCTTCATAGCTTGCTGTGTGCTGCCGGACGAACCCTCGAGCACACAGCATACCTGCATAACTGCTCGTATACAGTTGACGACCAGAGGAGAAGCACTTGTGCTACCCGCATCATGCGAAGCACATATGTACGTCGCTTGCCTACGGGGCGTTTTTTATTGTATACAAGAAAAGCAAAGAGCAAGTAGCCAGATGCACTTTTTCAAGCTAAATTTCACTTGCAGCAACCACAACTCTAACTGGAAAGCAAGCACAAGCTGTTCAAAGAAAAAAAAATAATGTAAGAAACACGGTGCAAAATACGATTTTAAGACCTGCGGTGTTCGGTTGTCAGAACGCTGACGATCGAACACCGCAAGTCTTAATATTGTGTTTTGCACCTTATTGTGTCCTCACAAATAGCCGTGAAATTTTTGTTATGCGATCCCCTTTGGATATTACTGCTTTACTCGGAAAAAAAAAACCAATGCCGAAGCACAAAGTTATTACGTATCATGCTGGTTTGCCAACCGCAGTTATCGCTGTGTTGAGCAACGACATTGGCCTCATAGAGGAGGCTAACGTGGACATAGCATAGTGATTACAAGTCTACAAGATTTGAAATGCGTGAGAACAATGCCGACGGCCAGCGCAAACAGTTTGTAACGATTTTCGCTTATATGTTTCGGGGTTGCATTAGGTTGGCCGTACACGAGCACTCTTATGCTTTAGCTCTTACGCCAAGTGATCAGATAGTGAGAAAATATTCCAGTTCACGCTGGCTATTCACAAACGCCGCTGGTATTCGTCGGGTAAAATCCGAGACCGCCAGAATAGTTCGCAACACACGTATACGCACACCGTGGCTGATGATGCACGTCGCATGTTTACACAGCCAAGAGAAATTCCCGCTTGCTGTAGCTACTGTTGCGCCAAAAGACGTGGTTCTTCGACGACCTCGTATAAAGACATAACGTAAATTTCTCGGAGAACGAGCTAAAACATCTCCAAATCCTTCCGCAGCACGCGACGGCAACACATTCAAGCAGCGCCGCGACCGCGCTCACAAGCCAGAGAGGAAGAAAGGATCACCGCACGCCCTTTCCTCCTCGCCCGATGAAAAAAATCTATAAGGCACGGCCAAAAAAAAAAAAAAAAAAAAAACTCACTCAATCACCTCTAAAGGATGAATGCACCGCCCATTTTTAGTGCGATTAACATTCTTAGGGTATACTTCACGCACTTTTCGGTGGCTATCTATCTATCTATCTATCTATCTATCTATCTATCTATCTATCTATCTATCTATCTATCTATCTATCTATCTATCTATCTATCTATCTATCTATCTATCTATCTATCTATCTATCTATCTATCTATCTATCTATCTAACCGTTTTCCCGAAAACCTGGTGTAGCCCATGGTTTAATGGGTAGCGCGTCGCGATGTTGTGCTTGGGGAACAGGGTTCGAAACCAACTGTCGGACCAACCTGGGTCCCTGGGTACGTGGCACTGTGTACCTATGGACCGCTCTTCAACGAACCTCTTTGACGCTGACATGGGTCACTGGGAATGCGGGACTGGGTATGTGGCATGGGCACGTACCGCTCTTCCATGAATCTCTTTCACGTTGACTTGGAGTACCGGATATGTGCCACTCGGCCTGGGCTAGTCTCGAATGAACCTCTTTGATGCCAACTTGGGTCACTGTGTATGTACCAGTAGGGTGTGCCGCTCTTCAATGAACGTCTAAATTTGACGCCAACTTGGGTAACTAGGTAATTGCCACTGGGAATGCCCCACTCTATAATGACAAAAAAACAACCTTTTAATTTATCCGCGGCTCGGCGAAATCAAACCCGCGCCGAGCGCAAGCTTTATGGCGGCACCGATAGACGGCGCAGCGCGTGCAGTGTAAAAGTGGAAAGCAGCGTGCACTAACAGCAGTGCAGCGGGAAAGAAGCCTGGCTGCATTCCGGTGGAGCATCGAGCAACCTGCTGATCTTGCTGCTTACTTCTAGGGCCTGTTTCTCCGATCGCCTCCTGCCGAGCCGTTCACCTGGCGGTCTACTGGCTTGCTGACTGGCTGATCAAGGAGCGAGTAACGGACAGCGTACGGCGCAACAACTAAACCACGAGCTTGGGCGGTCAGCAATAACATCGTCGCTGATGACTGATGGCGGCGATGACGTCAGGAGCCTGGACGGGACCAAAACATACAAAACGAAGGACCAAACGATGCTGGCGAGCAGTCCGGTGGTGCATTGAGCAACGTGCTGACCTTGCTGTTAACTTCTAGGTAATAGACTCCTACTAGCTGGGTTCAGGCGTTTTTGTTTTTGCTCCACTGGACTGCACTCCTGCCTGGAACCACGTCGCCGAGAGATTGCACGAAGTGTTCAAAGTTGCTTGAAGAAGATCAAGAGAGTATATCTTGTGCCAAATGCAAGAAAGTATACCACGTGGGCAAATGTCCTGGAATGACTAAAGAGACTTTCAAAAACATGGGACCACGCAAAATCGACTACAGGTTGTATGATAGTTGTAAAAAGCAGGAATCAGAGGATGAAACATCAGAAACCAGTGACGCGGAACGCAGAGGGGAAGGGAAGGGAGGAAAGAAAAATCAAATGAATCATGTTACAGAGAGAGAGAAAAAAACGGGGTGGGAAAGGCAGGGAGGTTAACCCGAAAAGATTCAGGTTTGCTACCTTGCACTGGGGTAAGGGTGAGGGGAAGTTAAAGTCGGAAAAAATAGCGGACAGAAAAAAGTAAAGTCACGAAAAAATGACAAAAATAAATAAACGAAGGAGGTTGGAAACGTCCGCGAGAACTATAGTCTGTCAGATAGTCCATTTGAACGCAAAAGCTTCAAGAGTGGCTTGACTGACTTGTTGTGTGACGACTGTATAAGCCGGCGTTCCAGGACTGTCTGCTCAGAAAGCGGCCGGTCGTCAAGACGCGCCAGCGCGGTCGCGAGTGACTGCCTGTGTACGCTGTATCGGGGACAATGACAAAGAACGTGTTCGATAGTTTCCTCGTCGCCGCAGTGGTCACACGCAGTACTTTCCTCTCATCCGATGCGTAAAGTAAACGATTTCGTAAATGGGACGCCAAGTCACAATCAGCAAAGTACCGTTGTCTTGGGTCGGGATAGTCCAGGTGGAGGTCGAAGTCGAAGACAGGGGTCCAGTCGATGCAGACGTGTTTGTTGCAAACTACGTGTGTTCCACAACGATTGTGTGGCATCGTTTGCAAGCACTCGAAGTTTCGCTGCTGCATCTGTTCTTGACAGCGGGATTGGTTCCTGCACGCTGTCTTCATGTGCAGATCAAGCAGCTTCATCGGCATGTTCGTTGCCCATTACGCCACAGTGGTCAGGGAGCCACTGAAATGGGACGTCGTGTCCTTGCTCGACATGGCGATGAAGGAGCGCTCAGATTTCTAGGACTAGTTGTTCGTAGGGTCCATGGCGTAAGGCGGAAAGCAAGCAATGTAGAGCTGCCTTGGAGTCACTAAAAACACTCCATTTTTCAGGTGGCTCCTCACGAATTATGCGAAGTGCGCTACGAAGAGCAGCAAGCTCCGCGGCTGTCGATGTCGTCTGGTGTGATGTCTTGAACTTCAAGGTGGTGACTTTCACAGGCAATATCACTGATCCTACAGAACCGTCCACGATGGTTGAACCACCAGTGTATAGATGGGTATGATCACTGTATTTTTCGTACAGCAAGATTAGCGAAAGTTGCTTGAATGCTGGTTGTGAGAGTTGTGCCTTCGTTCGAATTCCTGGCACTGTCAGTCGAACTTGTGGCTTAGCCAAGCACCAAGGGTGATACAAAACTCGCAGCAGCTGTGTAACCTGATGGAAGGTATACACGATAAAACAGTATGGTCTGACAAAAATAGGCGCGTGATCGGTCTTCTGGCAGTGGGGCTAGATAGTGGGAAGGGGCGCGAGCAAGATGTCTGACGTGTGCTCTGAGCGCTTCCTTAATAATGTGAAGCTTGGCTGGGTAGTCATGCGCAATTACAATGGTTTCTGATGTTGATGTACATCGTGGCAACCCTAGACAAACCATAAGCGCCTGTGCCTGAGCACTTTCGATTGTACGGATGTTAGTTCTGCAGGTATTGTTCAGCACTGCCAAGCTGTACCTTAAGACATCCGAGAAACAACGTCCTGTAGAGTTGCATCATCGCGTGTGCTTAAGTACCCCAGGCTTTTCCTCCAAGAAACTTGAAAAGATGAAAGATGGCTGTCAGGCGCTTCTTTAGGTAGATCACATGGGGACTCCAACAGAGGTTGAGGTCGATGATTACCCCTAAGAACCTGTCCGTCCTGACATAAGAAATATTTTGTCCATCGATGAATATGGCGTATGAAGTAATTGGTTTCCGGCTAAACGCGACCAATGCTCATTTTTCTGGGGAAATCTTGCGGCCTTGTTCGCTAAGGTACGTCGTTATCAAAGTCGCAGATTTCAGAACAGAAAAATCTATCGAACTGCTGTCGCATAAATACGACGAAATTATGGCCACCACCGCAAGGCAAGGAAAGGACATTGTAGAATTAAAGATAACGTCAGCAGAGCTGATGTGAAAGATGGCAGAAAAAGGCAATTAAATTGCAAAGCTGAAGGAAAACGTTGAGAGTGTTGAACAGTACTCAAAGCGGAAAAACATCGAGCTACACGGCGTTTCATACAAAAAGGGTGAAGATCTATATAAGGTTCTAGTGGGGCTGAGCACCAAGCTGGAAATACAGACAGTCGAACGTCACTCACTGAAAGCCATTCACGGGCTAAAAGAGAAGAAAGATAAGATACCCCCAATCATTGTCAGATTTAAGGAACTGGCTGATCGCGACCTCTGGGCTTCAAAGAAACATGCACTTCAGTCTGATGGCATATACATGAACGAAAACTTGACACGAGCGCAAAAGAAGTTGTTTTGGCAGTGCAGACAAAGGGGCAAACAGCAGAGCTATAAATTTGTCTGGATACGCAATGGCATAATTTTTGCTAGGTGGGAAGAAGGAAGTCCTGATATGATCATCGCAACAGAAAACGATTTGGAAAAAAATAAACTAATGACAGAGTTCATGTCTTTCTCTGAGTGGGATTCTCATGTAAATCAGTTCATTAAGGAAGAATAGTTGAAGCAGGAGATAAGTTTATTACATGTAAACATACGAAGCATATAGAAAAACTGGGACCAGTTATGGGCTTATGTAAACATTCGGCAGAAAAGAGAAGATGTAATCGTCTTAACAGAGGTTAATCTAGATGCAACTCGACAAAACATTTACAGCCTTGCTGGGTACTCTCGTTACGCTTGGTGTCGGGAAAACAGAAAAGAAGGAGGGGTGGTCGTGTTTGTGAGTGATACCTGGTTGTCATATGAAAGTCAGGTATCCATACAAAACGCAGGAATGGTGGTTGTCTCTCTTAGCAAGGTGGATACAACTTACACTGTATGTGCAATATACATGACCACCCAGCAAGAGCATTACCTTATTCCTCGAAGAACGAACCTCACTCCTAAAAAAATATATGAACGAGAAGCAGTTTATTTTAGCGGGAGATCTAAATATAGATGTAATGCAAGAAGAGAGTAGTTAGAGACTACTTAGACCTACTGGCTGAATTTGTCTTAGTTAACCTTTAGCAAACACTGTTCATAAGGAGTCATTAAATTGAAACTTGCAGATCACTACTTTGTGGCACTAGTAACCAGGAAAGAAACTGGCAACCACGAAGACAATGCGGACATCAGACCTTGAATCAGGAACATTTTAGACAACAGGAATGTAGACAAAGCAATTCAGAACACAAACTGGAACGCTATATTATCTCTGGATCCCATGAGGCTATATGCTAAACCCGCCGTGGTTGCTTAGTGGCTATGGTGTTGGGCTGCTAAGCACGAGGTCGCGGGATCGAATCCCGGCCATGCAGCCGCATTTCGATGGGGGCGAAATGCGAAAACACCCGTGTACTTAGATTTAGATGCACGTTGAAGTACCCCTGGTGGTCCAATTTATTCTGGAGTCCCCCACTATGGCATGCCTCATAATCAAATCCTGGTTTCGGCACGTAAAACCCCATAATTTAATTTCTTAGGCTATGTAATAAATTTCTTGAAAAGTTCCACCTCATATACGTGACGTCATCCAAAGCTGTAAAAATTAAGCAAAGAAAACCAGACAACAATTGAATAACGCAGGATATCATGCAGTTGTGTTACTTAAAGGATAAAGCTTTGCAGAACTGCTGAAAGGACCCTGAAAATACCGCACTTAGGCAGGAATTTCGCATATTGCGAAATCTTGTAACAACTAAAGCGCGACAGGCTAAAAGAAGATACCCATCCCAGCAGTTTGCACTGAGCTTGGGCCCTTTTGGCATTGTCACGAGGATCGGCACACTTTGTTGTTCTACACGTCATTTTGTCCGTGGACGCGATCCGCCACAACCTAGCCATATACAGCTTCGCTGGAATATCTCGGAATAATATTTGATGAGCATATAACATGGAATGATCATGTGCAGTATATATGTAATAGGCTTAGATCTGTGTATGCGATGATGTGCAACCTAAGAGGTAAAACTTCGATGTACTTGAGGCGCATCATCATATACATGGCACTGGCAGAATCTATTATAACCAACCGTATTACATTGCATGGAACTTGTCCTGCTCGCAAAATGGGGGCCATAAGTCGCTTAATTAAAACAATAGTAAACATAATAACACATGCAACTATGCTGCAGCAGGTTGACAATAGGCTCGGCATACTGGAAATGCGTGACACTGTGCTCACGTGTCATTAATATACAAAGGCTTTCAAAGTACATATAAAAAAAACGTCGCCCTAAGAAACACAGAAATGTAGATTAAGCCAAGATGATTTACACATAATGGGAAAGAGATGAGGGGATATTACGTGTCAAAGATATTTAATGAACTTGGCGAAACGTTTGGCAATTTAAAAACTAAACAAAAAATGATTAAATAAATAAGGAAATGGTGCTCCTCTTTGCAGATAAATCACTGATAGCACCTTGGATGTTGAAGGTTGCTTTCTTTGTTTGCGCTTTAGATATTCTGTGAGTTGTTATTGGCTCATTTCAGACTATTATGATGCCCTTTATTACTTATTTACTCAGTTTAATTTTTGCTCGAGTTGTATTTATAACTGCTCATTATGTTACATAATTTTGCATATTATGCATAGTAATGTACTATAGTGTGCCTTACTTCATTTTGGGGTACACATTCAGTGATTCACAGTTGCTGCCTGAACAACCAACAAACACGCTGTGCTTACTAGGTTGGACAGGAAATGAAAACTCATGTAGCAAGTAAAGATGAATAAATTTTGATTTGATTACGACCAGCCGCTTTCGCGATGGGCGATTTCCACCATCCGAATGCGAAATGAGAAAAACCTTCGAAATTTATCTCTCTCTCTCTCTCCCGTGCTGGGCAGAATCGAACTCGCTTCGGAAGTGTTCCTCGAGGACAACAACTCGACGCTTCAGAGATGTGCGGCATGAATGCATTCAGTGTGTTCCGCTCTTCGATGAACCTTTCGCCAACTTGGCGCCAACTTTGTGTCATGTCGTGCATTTCGGAGCCACGCGGAGACAAACCCACGACGCCGCTAGTCGGCGTCGTGGGTTTGTCGGCAAGCGATCGAGAGAGGAGTCCCGCTGCTGCACTACACGCCTCGTACATGCGCCGTTTATTTAGATGGTAGCAATACGTTGTGTCGCGTATTCTTTCAATGCTATAAGCGCATTACCGTCGACAGTCGTCGCGAAATGGGTTATGCCGAAATTTTATTTCTTCTTCTCACAACGCGCGAAATAACCATAGCATGAAAATATAATTCCAGGTGGCGGCGGCCTTCACAGAGAGCTAAACAGCGGACACCACGAGCGACAGCGAAAAAAAGAGGCAACAAGCACCGCTGACTCGCAGTTAAACCTAACTTGGAAAAAAAAACGCATTAAATAAATTAAAGAAATCGTGCACGTGTAGCTGATGCAACAAAATAATAATAGCGATAAACATACGCGGCAAGGATTGCATTATTAGTCGTCAAGGCAAATAACCTTTTTGTCATGTACGCTCATTCTTTTTCATGAAGCATGCTCAATGTCAAGCAGTACAATGTCTACTCTTGCGACAATACAAAGTCCTTGTGTTATCAAACGACGGAGTATTATGACATTCTTTGCAAACCAGCCATTCCCCCGCCCACCCCACTTCCACACACGCACACACAAACACACACACCCTCACAAAATAACTATTAGTCAAGTATTAAGTACGTAAGGCCTCGTACCTTTTGTGTTCCTTCAATAATATCTTCATTTGGCCGGTGTAATCAATCAATCAATCAATCAATCAATCAATCAATCAATCAATCAAATCTTTATTTCCAACGGCAGTTGGGGTCCCTTAGGCGAAAAGCGGTAATAACACCACTTGAAAATGCCTAAGGGCCCACGTACATGACAGCGGTATTAAAATAATACTTTCAAAAACAAATTGACAATAAGCGAGAAAAAAAATGCAGGTAAAAAAATTAAAAAGAGGTTGTGCAAATACAACAATGGAGCAGTAGAACAAGTGAGGTCAATATATAAGTACACTCCAGGACGGTTGTGCATTGGAGCTAAAATATTCGGAGTTCTCGTGAACACATGAAATGACGAAAACAATAAACGTGATACAAGAGTAATGAAACATTCTCGATCGTGTTCGAACAGTATATTATAAAAACGTTTAGACAAGAGTTAGAAAAAATTCACGCATTGTTTTTTCGTAAACGTAGAAAAGTTGGCGTCTTTCTCTATCATATTTATTAAGTAGGGAGGGCTATTGTGAATCTAAGAGACTGCAAAAAATAGGTCGGGGCGGCGAACGAGGAACAAGCATGCACCTGTCGTCGCCGGCGGGTGCGTGAATCAGTGTAATGCGTGCTTATGTTAGATGAATCTTAATAACACTCTGAATTGTTCCTTTGCGAAGAAATAAGCATATATTAAACGAAAAAGGCGTTTCAACACTGATTATTTTATAGCGAGCAAACAATGTTTGCGCGGGACGTTTGCAACATACCCAAGTGCTCACTTCTGCAATAGGTGAATTGTTTTTATGTTACTTAGGGTTGTGGTACCCCAGACTAACAGGCAGTAATTTATATGGAAGAAAACAGAGCATGATAATCTGAAGTTTAGCTTTTTTTAGCTTAGTATTTATCTTAGTAATGTACTGCACGTGGATGAAAAACTGATATGCTGCTAGCTGTCCGTATGACGCAAGCGGATTTGTGTGCTTAATTGAACAGCCAGCTCTTCGATTTTCTTTCTGGATTATCCACCTGTCTCTCCGGCAAAGCGCACAAGTAGGTCACTTTGTTAGAGTGGGAATACAACGACCGATAAGAACTTTTACCCCACATTCCTCAAACTGCGGGGGAAAAAAAAAAAAGAACGATACACGTCCCGGCAATATAGCACGGTTATAGTTCTATCTTTCTAGAAACGTCGCCGGATGCAGCTTCACTTTGTTCGCGATTGCGTTTGTCACACACGAACAATTACATCACTTAAGTAACACGTTTGTCATATTGTTATTTTGAAGATACGGCCGCCCTATAGGAGTGTTCTTGCAGGAGTGGGTAACACCTAGTAGAAAAATTAGAATTTAATATGAGAGAAGGGAGGGTGGGATAGGGGAGTTCCAAAAGTACAAAAAAGCATGTTCAAGATTAGCGAGAGATCAGCAAACAGCCAATTCTACGACAAAAGTCAAGCAAAATTTGATGCTTATCGTTAACAATTGCAGCTAAAAACTCATTTAAATAAGTGAGCGAATATTCCAGGCTATGGAATTCCACGGCCGACGGAAAAAACTGTGCCTGTAGCGAAAATTGAGTTTTTTTTTTTTATAAGTGGCAAGGAGTTCATTTTGTTGTGCAGAAACCGTAATGATTCCATGTCGCGACATGCCGACATGGAATGGAATGGAATGATTCCATGCCGCGTGCCCGATTCGTACCATACCGGGTCGGTACTGCTTCAATGTACGCTGTACCACAGGCAGATCGATATATGCTACGCCTGCGGCTGCCTCGGCCATCGTGCGGACGTTTGCCGGAACCCCGGGGACGTTATCTCCCGAGGCTGCGGTGCCCCGCACCCCGATCTCCCGAGCACCAGTGTACACCAAAATGTAAGCTTGTGGCAGAGCTTCACCTCACTGCCGACAAGGCATGTAAAGAACGCTATCACATTCCCTACGTGGTGGGAAGACGACGATGGGAGCGAGCACGCTTGATGCGAGACGACGACGACTGTGCTACAGCGTTAAACGCAGCCGCCGACGACGGTGGTCGTTCATCCGTTGGCAACCCATCCACGTCCCGATCCGGTGACCGTTCTGGGAGCTGCTCAAGGCGTGGATCGAGGTCCCGGAGCCGCCAGCGGGCCTGTTCCCGTGGTGCGCCACGTGGGGCCCCCACCGGATCTGCATCCAGATCCACTTTCGGCTCCCGTCCCGGGTCCCACTCGGGCTCCCGTTCCGGGCCCCGCCCCGGGACATCCGTGGCCCCCCGTCAACGATCGGCGAGCCCTCCGGCAGCATCATCGGCAGGCAACGCCAATAAGAATAAAAGAGGCACCCTCACTTGGGCGGACATCGTCCGAGGTAGCGGAAACGCTACATCTAAGGTAGGGTCGGGTTCACTCCCAGAGCACGTTACACACACCACATCCGAGATAGCATTCCTCAAGCACGAAAACGCAATGATGAAAGAACAGATACACAAATGCACGGCCCCCATCACCGAACTGAAAAACGACAAGAGAGTGCGCGCCTCTACACCTGCCACTGACAACACCGCCAATGCAGACACCCCGTCGCCGCTAGAACCCGTTGGTGAGAACGATGGCGAGAGCGCACCCAAGAAACGCGCTGTCGTTCGCGAACATTCCGTTTAAGCCCGAATTAGATTACATTAAGAGCGTGCTGTCGCCGATTAAGACAAGCCTCCGCTTCCTCGGCGAGAGCATGGCCCTCATGCAGTCCACCCTCGAGGCCCACGGTGGTCGGTTGAGCAAAGTAGAACACTATGTCGACCACTTCGTCGCCCCCGCTGTCGCCGGAGCTAAGCCGGTCTCGCAATGCATGCCCACGCCGAGTCCACCCCCTCACGTGGCTCTCTTGCACCCGTCGGACGCCCGGACCAACCCCCACATGCTTCAAGATGGCCAGGCCAAATGACGAGATGCGCATCTGGCAATGGAACGGTAGGAGCTTCGGCCGGAAGAAAGCTTCCCTGCAGCAATACCTCCGCAGCCACGAAGCCAAACCCCACGTAGTCCTGTTACAAGAAACCGTAGTACCAAACACCACGTTCTCCGGATACCATTGGTTACCCGGCCCTTCGGGAGGATGCAGTACTGCCACGCTGGTCGCTAATAAGATCACCTGCCTAGCGCATGAGCTTGACATGCCCGAAATCGAACATTGCATGGTAGAGCTTTTCCCCTGCAACGCATCCCGAGAAAGCGCGTACATCCTCAATGTGTACAGTAGCCCCAGCCAGCACACGCAACGGTTGAAATGCCTGTTCCAAAAAGCCATCCTCCTTGCTGGCTCCAAACCGCTAGTGATCTGGGCGAATTTAACGCCGCGAATCGCACCTGGGGCTACGCGTACGACACCCCCAAAGGTAACGAGCTTCGGCAGAACGCGAACGACATGAATTTTACCCTCATTACGGACAAGACTTTCCCCACCCGCACCGGCACATGCCCGCAAAAAGACACCACCCCGGATCTCTGCTTTGTCAAGAATATCGCCGACGCCCGTTGGTCCAACCTCGCGTAGATCTCGGTAGCGACCATTTTCTATTGGCCGTACACTTCTCCACACTCAGCAGGAAGACCAAGACGTACACGTGGGTGGACTGGGACCTCTTCCGTAAGACTCGCTCATAACGACCCCCTCCCTACGCCGCGCCAAGTGTCGAGACGTGGACGGATTAGCTTAAGGTCGACGTCGCAAGGCCACCA
Source organism: Dermacentor silvarum (assembly GCF_013339745.2). Lineage (NCBI taxonomy): Eukaryota > Metazoa > Arthropoda > Arachnida > Ixodida > Ixodidae > Dermacentor > Dermacentor silvarum. The sequence continues at coordinate 25,441 of NW_023605863.1, forward strand.
AAATCATCAGTATGGACCTGCCCCCCACCGAGAGGATGAAGAGTCACATCGCCCACCTGCTCGAGGCCAAGCAATGCCTACTGGCCCGCTGGAAGGGCCAGCGCCTCCATCGGAAGTTACGCAAACGCATATCCGAGCTGAACAGGAGCGTAGCAGATCACTGCAGCACCCTTTCCAAACGGCAGTGGGACGAGGTCTGTAACTCGATTGACGGGCAGGTCTGTAATGGTAAAACATGGAACCTCCTCAAACACCTTCACGACGACACCAACACCTACACCCGCACCAATCTGCACCATTCTCTCGCGAAGATACTCCATAAGGCAACAGGAACCGTACCACCGGAAGACGTCGCCAAGACCCTCGTGCAGAAATATCTTCCCCTTCCCACGGGCCCGTCAATTCCTCACCCCGAATACACCGGTACCGACAACACCCACTTAGACGCCGACTTTTCGTCGAAGAGGTGCGCCGAGCTCTCCACGAACTCAATGGCTGCTCCACCCCTGGACCCGATGGCATCCCCAACCATCTCCTACGCAACTTGAATGACCCCTCCGTCAGTTACCTGACCGATACCATCAACGAAATGTGGAAGAAGGGCGAGCTACCCAACGCCTGGAAACTCGGCCACACGATGCTTATTCCCAAACCGGGAAGAGCGCCTAGCGTAGATCACCTCCGGCCCATCTCGCTCAGCTCGTGCGTGGGCAAGCTGACAAGGCACGTCGTCCTTAAAAAGGTCGGTCGCCATCTCGAGCACTACGACTGCTTCCCGCACCACATGATCGGCTTCCGACCCAGGCTATCAACGCAAGATGCCATGTTACTCTTAAAACATCAGATTCTCACCGGAGGAAACACTCAGGATATCCGTGCCATACTCGGACTCAATTTAGAAAAGGCATTCGATTCGATCGCCCACTCGTCCTTCCTGAAGACGATCACAGACCTCGGGCTCGTGCGTCGGTTCTACGGCTTTTCCCGCTCCTTCCTCACCCGGCGCAGGGTCAACTTCCGCGCAGGAGACCTAGTGTCGGAACAAGTCGAGCTCGGACAGCGGAGAACCCCCAGGGGTCCGTCCTCTGACTGACGCTTTAAACACGCGCGAAAATAAGGCGCGCGTGTTTATCGCAGTTTATCGACCTTGGTGCATGCGGATCTTAGTATGCGAACAGTGGTGGACGCTGGTTTATAAACGTTTGTCTGGCGTCAATCTTCGGTCGACAATATAAACACTCTACCACTGAAAGATAATCATCTTGGGGACCAACGCAGTGCAGGAATAGACCTTACACAGTTATTTATTCTAAAGTGGTAGCGTGATCTGTAGACTATTTTACGGAAGCGTTTTGGTGAAGCCATCTTGGGCTGTTAACGCTGTTGGTTTCTGTCTTTAACAACGAAGGGTACGTTACTACGCTCGATTCACACGCACGAAAATAATTGTGTAAATGCGTTCAGCGTTTCATGACCATGTTACGTCACTTCACTTCTCAGAAAACTTAGAAATTGTTTGTGGAACAGCCCAAGATGGCGGTGCCCACGATTCCAGTATAAAATCGTCTATAGAGGCATAGCGAAGCGCCAGTATTTATTATTGTTTCTGTAAGAGAGCAAGCGTGAAAATCAAGGGCAGTCAGCGTGTCCTTTAGGAAGCATAATTACCAGAACGTTTTCGAGGCTATTCCTTTTCGTTTTGTCATGTATAAAACATTTTTTGAGCATCGAGAAAAATTAGAACACGACATGCAAGCGGAAAAATTTTACCAAGACAAATACAGTCTTCACAGGTTATTCCCGTTCGCCATAAATGTACCGTAAGTGCAAGGACCTAACCACTCACTAAGAATCCAGACATTACTTTCTCGAAATTTGTACACGTATGACAAAAAAAATGCTTTCTAGCATTGAAGAAATCAGTACATAAGCATAGCGGACATAAATGCCACACTGCACTTCTGCACCAGAAATCCCGCCTGGTAACCTCTTTCAATATCACAGGGACACAAGCGTGCTAACTAATTTGCTATCTACACCTAATCTTACTCGGGCTAAGGTGGTCACTATGAAGAATACATGCAGGCTGGGTTCGTTCTTACAGCTTTGTCACCTTGTCCTGGGACTAGCGCCTAAAGGCTCAGTGAACAGCTGAAAGCGTTTCGCTCCATCTTACAGGCCGGGCATTCACCACCTGTTGTGGCTCTGCCCAGGAACAGGGGCCAGATTAGAGGAGGTAGTGAGAGCTGCAATGCTACGAACAATAAATACATACAGTCTTAGGCACGGGCTGATGAACAATGCGCTTGCTAATTCACTTGTTCATTTTTTGTGCACGCGACGAAGAAGGGTGCGGAAGTTATACCATTCGAATTTCCAAATGCGCTAGCGGTGTCACAAATACTTATGTGGTGTATAGTGAATGTGCTGGTCAATATAACCGTGCGAAGTATAGTGCCCGGGCTGTTCAATATGCGGCACGCTACTGTGCTGTTGTACTGCTCGACACTGCCCATGTATCGGACGCACAAGGAGGCCTGCAGTTGCGTGGAGCGGATATAAGACAACGATGTTGGCCACGCCTTGCCATTTGAAGCGCGAGCTGGGGCATTTGCCAACACTGTTCTACCACGGCCGCTTTGACACATCTCCTGACGTCTCCACAGCTTTGTACAGGGTGTGATGCGGTGAAGAGCAGAGCACCGGCGACCTAGTCTTGCGCTGTACAAGTCTCTCTCCTCAATATGTAGAAGGCACTTCCCTCCCGCAGGCACTGGGATTTCGCGATGGCACCAGTGACACCACCGGTGTAGTGTAGATAACCAAAGCGAGGCTGCACGAATGGTTGTTGAAAACGCGACGATAGCAGCTATGTGTGCCCGCGTGGAACGTTATCTCGTTGTGTGCGCGCGCTACGTCATATGTCTATGGGTACCACATATTGACCGGCCATTTGTGTGTATGCATGTCAGCGTTTCTTCTTTTTTTATATCTTTCTTTGTATATGTTTATCATTATTCTTTAAGACAAGCCATTTCGGGGCATTAGCTATGTGTATACACGTACTCTGCATTGACTCTATGGGGATTGTGTCTAGCTTAATCTGTTTATCATGTGCATATATTGCATTGGCTAGGACGCTGCACAGTTGTCCGCCCGTTTGAATAGGCAGAGGCACACATCATCATTTTTAACATCGTCATCATCATAATCGTCATCACCCCCGTCAAACAGTCCTTGCAGGCATAAGAAAAAAGCCGGAATCTAAATGCTTGTACTACAGCATGTAAGCCTCAAAAGCCTGCAGCCATCAAATACCCCAAACCATACTAATATTCTAGACAAGACCAAAGAAAGGAAGAAAGCCGTCTTATATTTCGACGTTTGCGGCAAGAAAGAATTGATTGGAGACGTTTTTTCTCAGTATTTCCAATACAAAGCTGAAAAAAGAAAACTGAAACCACGCTAACGCATTCTAAATTTCCACTGACAATTTGAATAGCTGCTACGAATGAGCTCTATGGTTTAGTTGAAGGTGGAAGGCAGCATAAAATTGACGACCGTATTTCGCTTGGACGGCTTGCAACACAAAACAGATCGCGCAAGGAGCCTAGGGCACGCACATGCTCTCCAATATAGAGCTTTTTGCCTAGAGAGATATGAGCTCCTCCTTTTACGTATTTCTATAATGATTGAAAGAAACACATGCAAGTGGAACCGAGGGCAATCTCGCCGCATAAAAATTATATTAAGCATTTCCATCAAACGGATTCGCTAGGCCTGAGATGCTATTTATAACACCGGGCCTGCACCTGCGAAGAGATTAAGAGGGCTGATTATCATGTGCTGTAAGGCTTTTCTTAATAGAGACGAATTCTTCATTTGCAACGAGAACATTATATTAAATTTCACAGACGGCATTCAACTCGACCGTAATGAGTGGGAAACACATGCACGAAAGAATGGCGACACATGCAGGCGCACAAAAATACGCACACAAAAGAGCGCACCGGTACAGGTAGTGTTCAACGCGGATAACCTGCCGAGCGGTACTTGAGGATTCTCCGGCAGGAAATAGGGGAGCGAAAGGGGACGAAAAGACAAAGCGCGCGTTGAGCCCCGCCTTCTCACCTCATTCGTGTAATCTGGGGGAACGGCGCCGATAAGGAAAACAAAGGGTGGGTGCGTGCTAAGCGCACGGACGCGCTGCCGGGCAGAACGCAATGATCGCGATGAAGGGTCCTTCCTGGTGTGCCCGTCGAAGGGTGCGGCGCCGTGCCACTGCGGTAGGCACGCCGTGTCCGAGAGGGTCGCCTATCGCCACTGGGTGCTGGCGCTGGACAGAAGAGGCTGACCCTTGGGAGAGAAGAGTGACGATTTTCCGGCAGGAGAGACACACGCGAGAGCGGCGCAACTAAGCGGGCGGTCTACGACCAAGCGCCCCTGATGGACGGGTAATGCGCTTAGCGGAGCCGCTGCCGCTACCATTCATTCTGGCGGCCAAGGAGATCAAACTGCCATCGCCCGCCACCGTCGCGGCTTGCAACGAGCCCGGTATCGAACCACGGCGGATTCCATCGGCGACTCAAACGAGGCCCTTCGGCATTAGAGAAGTAGGCGTCATCCGTGCCGGGCTAGAAAAGAATGTCGCTCTATAACCCTTACACTGATGCGGGGTCCCAACAACTCTCAGAAACTGCCTTCTTTTTCACTGTAGCCTCGCGCTCTCGGCTATTCCATCTGTCTCCTTGTAGCTATCCCGAAAGTGACGTCCTCAAAATGGGTCACAAATGAATTCAATGACGGGAGCGCGGTGACATCATTTGTATCCAGTCTTCGTTAGAGCACTTTACACTGAGTGCTCCTTTCTTACTTATAATTAATTCTTCTGTCACCTTGTTTGCACAAACCAAGGCAAAGGTTTCTCCATCAGGCTGCAAGACCACACCTGCCAGCGGTCGCTATCTGTAAACGCGCTTTAGGGACTGCGAATTTCGTTCTGGTCGCTCGTCCTCGTAGGAAGCGATGGATTCGGGAAGTTTTGCAACTTTGTGCGCACCGATTTGTGCAACTTTGTGCGCGCCGAGTGTAAGCATGCCGGCGAGATCGTTTATAAATTTCCGGGTTGGAGCAGGTATTCCTGCGTTTCGTCGGAGTGATACTTGTCACAAATTTTGGCCTCGTATTCAGTTTCCGTTAAAGTACGCATGGTTGCACGGAAGGCACAACAAACTTTAGGACACCGTTGTTATGTGAGAACTGGGTGTCATTACTCGCCAAAGCACGTATACGTAGCTGAGTCAACAAAGAAATGGCAGCACCCGATTAAATGACAAGGATACTATTAGAAGACTTCATCCGGTTCGCCTTTCCCCCATGAATATCTGCAGTTGCAACACTGCATGCTGCACTATTATGCCGTTCCACTGAGCTAATTGCGCACCACATTAGGTTACGTTCGCTATGCTAGGCTGATGATTGCCCCGTTTGATCATTAGTTCCCACGAAAGCGCATAGCATAAGCTTGTGTGCGCAGGAAGGGTTATGATTGGCGACGTGTGATGACACGATGAGAATTGCTGCTACATGGAAGATGCATCGGCGAGGGCAAAACTGTCATCACTGTGGTGAATCTCGACATTCTCGAACGCCCATTTTCCGTGCCACTGAATGTAATGATTTTGTAGTATGCGCAAGAACTCGTCCAAATTGTTCGAGTCTATCCGAAGGAAGAAATGACCAGCCGGTCATAACGATATCGGTGTGCCTACGTGCTGCCTTGCTGCTTCATGCTGCCGTTGTTCATTTAGAAAGAGGTTTACGCGTAGTTTTGAAACCGCTATTCATTTTAACCATGCGGGATGATGCTGTCACTGATTCGTAGAAATTTAAACCAAGTAATTCTGCTAATGAAAGAAGCTAAACTTTTTACAGATTATAAGTAAAATAAATTTATGCAAACTTGGAATACGACTCACGACTTTATTTTTTCTCACATCAATCATGCGCTAGAACAATGAAAAAATTATTCGCAGAGATATGCCAATCTGAGCATGTCTTGCATCAAACACATCGAAGCTGTATAATCGATTTCTTACACCTGGCGCAAGCATTAGGGGTCTATGTGCTGGCTATTCTTTATGTTTTATAACCGACGTAGCCTGAGCGTTCTCTTGGAAGCCCTTGTCATACACATGTTTCGAGGCTCCCACGCAGACCCCATGGCTGGTTGTTGCATCAAGTCAAGACTATTCAGGCCTAGTCAGGCGTGCATAGTCTCGCCTTTTGCGCCGGCGCCATAACAATTTTTTAGTGTCAAAATCATAATAAACTTCAAACTTCAAACTGCAGCGGTGGAAACGTCTAGCTGACTTCCAAATTCGAACCCATTCAACAGGATGTGAGAAACAAAAATTGCGCATTACTGGCTGAGAAAACCATGAAAACCAGATATTGGCTATTCGTGTGAGTTGTCCTAAAGTTAACATAGGCCCACCGTGGTAGCTTAGTGCCTATGGTTTCGGCTTGCTAAGCACAAAGTCGCGGGATTAAATTCCGGCCACGGCTGTTCGATTTCTATGGGTGCGAAATGCCAAAACACCCGTGTACTGAGATTCTGGTGCACGTGAAAGAACTCCAGGGGGTCCAAAATATTCCGGAGTCCCCCACTACGGCGTGCCTCATAACCAGATAGAACGCAAGATTGGGCGAGTTGGTATTCGATGTCTTATACTTCTTAGCGCACGAAAAGGCACGAGGCACGGATGGACGACCGTGCCTCGTCCCTTTTCGTGCGCTAAAAAGTATAAAACTCATAACCTGAGCGTGGTTCGGGAACGCAAAACACCATAATGTTTTAAAGGTAGCTTTTATTTTATCATTGTCATCACCATCACTATTGCGATGATGATGATACACATCATCATCATTAGCTGTAGCAGCAGGACGGTGACCTTTCGCAACTGTCTTAAATTATGTATGTTTTGCACCAGCCGAACCCTTCTTATGCCTGTAAATTTTCAATCCGTATTTCATTACACCACCTAATTCTATGCCATTCCCGATGTGTCTCTAATACGTATCGCAATCTTTCGGTTTCTTAACGTTACGGCTAATACTTTTGTTTTATCGGTCATTGCACGATCATATGTTCTCTAAAGCTTTTTTTTATCCTCTAAGTTTTTACCCCATATATCGATAAAATGCAATGATGTGCTCATTTGTTTTCAAGGATAGCGGTATGCTGTCGGTCATCATTTAATAATGCTGTCCGTATGTGATCCAACCTGTTTTTGTTCTTCTCCAATGTTTAATCACAGAATCTCGATCCAGTGTCAGTAATTGGCCTGGATAAACATACTCTTGGAATTATTCTAGAGGCTGATTGCCAATCAGTTATTCCTATTATCTTGCCAGGCAATTGAACAACACCTTTGTCTTCTGCATAATAATATTGATTCCCACTTTTCCTCAATGAAGGTGGTCAATTATTTGCTGCAAGTCATCGCCAGTGCTCCTGTACAGGTAAATATCATTTGAACACCATACTTCGCCAAGATTTCGCTGTTCATCTCCACATTTATTCCTTCCCAGTCTAATAGCTTGAACGCTTCTTCTAAGGTTTCATTCAATATCAATGGATAGAATGTGTCTCCTTGTTTGAATATTTTCTTGATAGTTACTTTTTCGTTCTTCTTGTCAAAAATTAGGGCAGCTGTGAAGTAATTTACATGTCTGATAAAACATTAACATAAGCTACCTGCACTCGTTGGCTAGGCAATGCCTCCATAAAGGCTGTTATTTCTACCGAATCAAACTTAGTAGTCACTGATAGGTAAGTTTTAAACAAAACAAATTTGATCTCCAACTCAGGGTAAGCTGCTAATTTATACCGAGCACACTGGTGCAGGGCGCCGGAAGGAATCGGCCGCAAAACTGCCCTGAACAGCTTTACGAAAAACACGGTTGACAAATGTAGAAGGTGTGAAAAATAAAACGCAATACTTACAGGAAACGTGAATGAAAGTACAGTGCGTCCTACCGTGCGATACACATTATTAGTGCAATCGTGTTAATCCGCAGTAACATTTCCTCGGACTCTGACTCAAAATAGGATGCCTTATTCCCTTCTGTATAAGCTGACGGCGCGCCCTCGGGTTCGTACTGCAGTGTTGGTGTTTATGGATATCGAAGATTGTGTTTTTAATCTATAAAGCTCAATATATTGAAGCGTATAAGCGTCACATCCAAAAACAGCTTATCAAGCCGACGTGCAGGACCCATCATTGACATTTTGATGGCGATTACACTTTTGCCACCGTTACAGATAACAGAAAAGAGGTTAAATAATCCAATGCACAGAATAGTCCAACGCGGCGGATCCATTCGTGACGTAGACTCAGGGAATACCAAATAAAAAGTCACCTTCTTTGAAAAACTATGAAATGCTTTCGGATTGATGTTTGGCTTTGTTGAGCTATGGATTTCAAGGGCTACGAAAATAAACAGCATAAAGCTAACAGTTCGGAGATCCCACACAATGTTGGCATTTTAATGCGCAAGCATTATATGCCCCATTACGCGAAAATCCGGCGTAGTCGGCGTGACTGATCGATAGTACCAAAAATGGCAGACGACGCGTCAAAAAATGACCCGATTCACCTGAATATCTCAGGGAAGTTTCTGTAAACAAGTAAATAATTGGCTTTAAAAATAAAATTTGGTGCATTTCGGTCTGTGTGGGACTGGAACCCGGGCCTCCGGGGTGCGACACGAGCACGCTTCGCCGACGCCACGGCGGCTTCACGGTTCTGGCTGACTAAAGGAGTGCCTAGTGTGTGCGTCATTTCACACGTCGTGTCACCGTCATCTGGCTGACTAAAGGTGTGCCTAGTGTGTGCGTCATTTCACACGTCGTGTCACCGTCATCTGGCTGACTAAAGGTGTGTCTAGTGTGTGCGTCATTTCACACGTCGTGTCACTGTCATCTGGCTGACTAAAGGTGTGCCTATAGTGCGTGCGTCATTTCACACGTCATGTCACCATCATCTGGCTGACTAAAGGTGTGCCTAGTGTGTGCGTCATTTCACACGTCGTGTCACCGTCATCTGGCTGACTAAAGGTGTGCCTAGTGTGTGCGTCAATTCACACGTCGTGTCACCGTCATCTGGCTGACTAAAGGTGTGCCTAGTGTGTGCGTCATTTCACACGTCATGTCACCGTCATCTGGCTGACTAAAGGTGTGCCTAGTGCGTGCGTCATTTCACACGTCGTGTCACCGTCATCTGGCTGACTAAAGGTGTGCCTAGTGTGTGTGTCATTTCACACGTCGTGTCACCGTCATCTGGCTGACTAAAGGTGTGCCTAGTGTGTGTCATTTCACACGTCGTGTCACCGTCATCTGGCTGACTAAAGGTGTGCCTAGCGCGTGCGTCATTGGGCACGTGACGGTGTAGCCAATTGGGAGGTGGTGGCTCACGTCATGAGTGTATAAAACGAGCGTGTTCATGATGTTCCGAGGTCTACAAACAGCCTACTGCTTTCGCGTTCCCACATGTAATCAGTCTTCAGTGGCTCTGCCGAATTTTTAGCTCTTGATAAGCATTCGCTCGCACAACCTCTGGGAATAAATCTTCGCTTATCTCTGTAAGGAATGTGAAAAAGGGAGATGCATTTGCAAAGATGAGGCAGCTTGGCAAGCCAACCTTCTTTCCAGCGTTGATTATTTCCTATTAGCCAAGCCAGTGATATTCTCACTCTCATCAACAACTCAGCTCAACATTTTTGTCTTCTTCGGCAAGTGATCATGCGTTGTATACCATAATATATTCGTCATTCATTTTACAAATGTTTAGACTGCAAGCAGCCACATGCCCTACAACTGCATTCGCTCTTGTTTTTATTAGGTTCTTCTAAAATTAGGCGGAAGGCGCTGCGTAGATACTTGCTGCATGGCCTTTTCTCTTGCGAACACTTAGACCCTATTATATATTGACACGTGTACTTATTTATCAGTTTCTCCGGGACTGCATTTCACCCGCTGACAACTTAATGTTATCGCGCAGCGCAAGACACTCCTGAATGATGTGGATCTTAATCGAATGTTATCTTTGATTCTATTTGTTGGTTATGTTCTCGCCGAACCTTGCGTAATCAGATTGCCTGCGCGACACGAATTGCGCAATAGTTTCTGGAAGGCACGCCGGCACCAGCCATTACCCTGGAAGTTGCGAAGAGCGAACACGCAAGATGGGCTCAACGCAAGATGGGCAGATGGTGCCGCTAAGATGGGCTCTGCGGCGACGCTGGCTATGAGTTGGCGCCAGAGTAGCGCGTGTCGTTTGTTAACCCATAACGCCTCCGTTACCATATATGGAAACAAAGCGCAGTATGAGCGGAGGTCTGTCTGCGGCGGCTGCTGTGAATCGCACCCACGCGTAACCCACGCGTCACCCACGCGCTGCCCCTCGAGAACTCCCGATTAGCGCGGCGGTCGCGCCACGCGCTTCGCTCCGTGTGCAACGTGCCTCACGAGGCAGATTGTCTGCGCCAGCCTATACATCGCGAAGGGAAAACACGTACACAACCCCGCTCAAATTTCCCATTAGGCAGTATCTTAATCGTCAGTACATTTTTAAAGGAAATCGTGCTCTTCATTACGTGTATTTGTAAAATGACAGTATTGGGGTTTCGTTTGTTTTAGCACTAATTTAGTAGACAACAAGGCCAGTAGCAAGGATGTAAGTAATGTTAGTAAAGATAGTTGGGGCTGTCCTGCATGTGAACTATTTTTCAAGACCGCTGCACCTAGCCGCGGTGAGAGAAATTCTGCAATTACGAACGTCACAAACACGTTTGTGACGTTCGTAATTACAAACCAGTGAACAATAAGGAGCGACTTGAACATTAACTATGCCATTGAGTCATGTCTAAGCAGGATATTGTAGTACGCTCGTATGCAGTTGCTCTTCACGCTCCTTTTTATTTATCGAAGCCGACAGAGCAAGCTCGTCTTCTCGCTTTACTATACGTCTCGTTGACTTTCCTCTTCAATTTTCACCGCAATGCTGCTACGTTTGGCATCAGCCCCGTGACTTTTACGCAAATCTGTATCTTTCATTTTCAAAGTCTAGTTCATCATCAGCCTATATTTATGTCCACTGCAGGACGAAGGCCTCTCCCTGCGATCTCCAATAATCCCTGTCTTGCGCTAGCTGATTCCAAGTTGCGCCTGTCAATTTCCTAACTTCATCGCCCCCCCCCCTAGATTTTTGCCGTCCTCGACTGCACTTCCATTCTCTTGGTATCCATTCTGTAACTCTTATGGTACAACGGTTATCCATCCTATGCATTACATGGCCTGCCCAGCTCCATTTTTTCCCTCCTAATGTCAGCTATAATATCGGCTATCCCCGCTTGCTCTCTGATCCACACCGCTCTCTTCCTCTCTCTTAACGTTAGCCCTAACAATTCTCGTTACATCGTTCTTTGTGCGGTCCTTACCTTTTTCTCGAGCTTCTTTGTTAACCTTCAAGTTTCTGCCCCATATGTTAGCACCAGCAAAATGCAATGATTGTACCCTTTTCTGCCGTATGCGCCGTATACCGTATGCCGCACAATTTTATTCTTCTGTGAATTTCTTTCTAATGATCAGGGTCCCCTGCGATTAATTAAACTAGATAAACGTCCTCCTTTACAGACTCTACAGGCTGACTGGGGATCCTGAATTATTGTTCCCTTGCTAGGCTATGGAACATTTTCTTTGTCTTCTGCATATTCATCTTCAACTTGTGCACGTGTCCTTGTGTACGGTTGTGAGCGTCTCCTTCATCAATTACTAACACTGTCAGGAGATGGCGAGTTAAACCCAGGCCCAAGCACCCGTGCAAGCGAAACGCAAATGCGCGGTGACATAATGACAGTACTGACTAAAATTTATTCTGGCCAAACTTCAGTGCTAAAGTAAATGAAATCCATGCAACGTAAGCTGTCCCAGAGTGACAACGCTATAAAGGAGATTGTAGACCGTCTTGCCAAAATTGAAGAACTCTGCGCATCCCTGGGAGTAATAAAAGAACAAGTTGGCCATATCCGGACGCTTGCCGATCAAAATGCAATATATATCGCATTGATTAAGACCAGGCTCGATGACTCGGAAGACCACGAACGACGCTCAAACCTAGTCTTCTTTGGATTAACAGATCGCGAACGTGAAACGTGGGCCGAATCAGAATCGTTAATAATAGAACTATGCCGTAAAGTAATTAATATAACTGTCCAGTCGGTGGACATCGTACGTGCCCACCGTTTGGACAAATTCAAGGTAAACAACAGCAGGCCGATTATTTTTTAACTTCCACATTTCAAAGTAAAGGAACAAATTATTTTACATGGTAGGAAACTGAAAGGCACTAAATATAGAATTTCAGAACATTACTCTCCTAACACTCTAACAGCTACAAGGCGTTCAGTCACATTCCCCAAGAAGCAACAGCAGCGGTTCAAGCTCCGACACGACAAGCTAACTATTGGTAACAAAGCTTACACGTTTGATCGTAGCACCCAAAAGGTTGTCCCTCGTCTAGGCCCTAGCAATGCTAACTCCAAGAAGAATTTCTTTTCGTTTGTTCTCAGCAAAGGTGATGAATGAAAGAAAACCACGCCGACGACGATGAAATGTGCACGCGTTCTTTCGCGAGTGGACCACGCATTTGAGTGAGCCCGCCAAATCAGCGATGGCCCAGTGGTATTCCGAAGATGCGTCGTCCCACGATTGGGCCATGTATGGCGAGCACGTGACGAAATGCTTCGTGGCGAGAGACGCGCCTAGTCAGCGGGATGCGGAAGACAGCAGGCCGATGTGTCGGATGCCGACAATGAAGGCTCCAAGGAACGCGGCCGTCCATGGAGCTGCCGCCCGACCGTTGCCCTTGGCCAAGGCGTTCGCCAGCACGAGTACTGCAGCTCGGAGCGTGGCGTGGCCTGCTGTGCAACCACTTGCCGCGAGCATTGCGGATCGCGGGCAATTAAGGCGTCTCTTTGGTCAGCTGTTCGGCGGAGCGCCGTTCGTTGCCTGGCTAATGGCCGCAGATGCGCCGAGCACGGCGGCTTGTGCGCAAGTTGTCCGCTGGGCAGGCTGATCATTACTGCAACGTGCACTGCGGCTGGGATGCAGGCTGACTGCTGAGCGGTCGTTCTCGGTTCGTCGAGAGCCATCACCTCACCAGCCAACATCGAGGCATGTTCTACCTGACGTCATCGCCCCTCCCTTCGGCTATTCCTCATCACCTGCCTAGGCTACCGTGAGCTCTCTTGACACTGTTTGTTTGTAGGACTCACGACAGCTTTAGCTCTTACGCCTTGTATGTGAATCATGGCATGTGTCTTAACGTTCTGTCCGGGTGTAATTTGGCTTTTGGGGTTTTCATAATTGTAGTTTGCATTTTGCATCACGAGTTCGACTCCTTTTCCTGCGTCCTTTCCCTTATCGCACGGCACCGTCGACAAACAAGTGTGACGAACGTTCCTTCGTAAATCTTTTTACAGTAACATTAGAAGCATTTTACCGAAGCTTGACGCGCTCAGTAATATTGCCGTCACAACAGAGTCTGATCAAATCGTAATTACTGAAACATGGCTTAACTCTACAATAGAACACGCTGAAATACTGTCATTTTATTGCGATAGCAATCATATGGACACTTCAACCGGATTTCTGCCGTCGGCGTCGCCGTCGCCGTCACCGTAGCCGTCGCCGTGAGGTTCCGTATAGATAAAATCTTCACCGCGCGCCGTATGCCCGAGCGGAAGCGTGCGGGGACGCGCGCTACCACGGAGAGCGAACCCACTCAATCTCCCACGCGCAAGCAAAGAAGCGGGAAGCCAGCGCCGGAGGGAGGGGGGGGGGGGGGGACACACACACTTATGCTCTGCCAACAACCGCGCTCGTCGCTCGACCGCACCGTCTCTTATCTCTCCTACGCGCAAGCAAGGAAGCGGGAAGCGAGCGCCGGAGGTAGGGGGGGGGGGGGCGCACTTTTACTCTGCCAACAACCGCGCTCGTCGCTCGCCGCACCGTCTCTTATCACCACACGGCTCTGACCTTTATGCGCCGTGCATTCGCCGCTCAGTTTCCGTTGTAGCCATAGACCGCGCGTACCTTCGCCGCTGCGGCGTATCCGCTTGCTGCCTGACTTTTGACGGTCGTTGTCTGCAGTCATTCAGTGTGATCTATTCATGTTTGTTTGTTCGCGCTCACACCACCGTTGTTCATTCAGTTAGTAATAGTCGGGCCACATTTTCTAACGCACGCTACACATGCAATGCTGCCCGGATCGGCAGTGCAGCGCTACAGGTGTGTCCCTTCGCACGCGCTGCCCACGGGAAGCGCTTCTCATCAACACCACCGTTTCACACGCGCCTTCTCGTGGTCATCGAGTACATGTCGGTCTACTTACGCCGCAGCACACCTGCTTACTTAATCAGCTCATGTTTACTACAATTCATATTGCTACCAAAGCCGCTCACCTTACTTCGTATGACATTGGTGTGTTGCTATCGCATTCATTGCTTCGCCCTTAGGGCGAAACTGTGACATTTTTTTTACTAATTTCAATATCTTCAGGCATGATCAAACTACCAAACGTGGTGGCGGCGTATTTATTGGCGCACGTAAGGACCTTCAGTGTCCTGAAATTAAGACATCGTCATGGTAATGATCCTAACTTTTTTGCAGAATTCCACGAAACATTGCGTTCGGTAACTGAATTACATCACCACTCTCCTATGTTACTGTTCAGTGATTTTAGCTTTCCCGCAATAAACTGGACTAACCTGACATCAGCAACGTCCCAACACAGTACCGAAAGCGATTCTGTTAACTCATGCCTAACCTTTGGATTAACGCAACTTGTCACTGAACCTACAAGCCAAATTTTTAATTCTTCTAACATACTCGACCTCATTTTTGCTTCTTATCCTGACAAAGTATATGCATTGGCGCATCTGCCTGGTCTTAGTGATCCTTCTATAGTCCATGCATCGTACTCCTGTCAGCTTGCACAACCTACAAAGATAACCAAAGTGATCAGACTGTATGACAAAAAGAATTACTCGGCAATTAATTCGGAATTTGCGCATTTGGCTGTTTCATTCCACACCAGTTTTTTTATGCGTTCTGTCTACGCTAACTGGCTGCTTTAAAAAAAAATATGCTCGATGTGTTCGCAAAATAAGTACCCGTTATCCCCCTAACCGAAAAAGAGTCATGACGGTAGTTTAACATCACACTTAATAACAGAAAGAAAAGGCTTTTTTGCTGGGCTAAACGGTTCAACAACGCAAGCGCATGGAATAAATATTACCTTGCAGAAAAAGAATTTGAAATAGCCAATAAAGAAAAACGCACTTTTTTCGTAAACACTGCCGACTATGTAAAGAAATAACCCCCCAAAATTCTGAAAGGTTATTAGCCCCAATAACTCCCAGCCGTTAGCTCTGTTTGATGAACAAAACTATCATATTCCCGATCGCGAAACTGCTGAACAACATAACCGTGTTTTTTATTCCGTCTTCACAATTGAACCTTATAACATATTATCTCCCTTCCCTTATTTCGATCACGCAGTCATGCCTGATATTACCTTTTGACCTTACGGCATTGAGAAAGTAATTGATTCATTAAAACTTACATCATCGTCTGGCGTCGATGAAATCAATGGTAAAATACTGAAAAACACCAAAACAAATGTGAGCGCGATTTTATGTGCTATTGTTCAGCAGTCATTGTCATCAGGAGTGGTGCCGGAAAACTGGAGAGTAGGCAACATTGTTCCAGTGCCCCAAAAAGGTCCTCCATCGTTGTGCACTAGTTATTGTCCCATTTCACCCACCAGTGTTTATTGCAAACTAATGGAATATGTTAGTTACTCTCAGATCGTAAACTTTTATTATCCAATTACCTTTTTCATCCTGCTCAACATGGCTTCCGTAAAGGTCTTTCATGCGACACTCAAATAGCTTTATTTCTTCATGATGCAAGCTCTAACCTCGACTTGAACGTACCTGTAGATGACATTTTCTTGAACTTAGAAAACGCATTTGACAAAGTTCCACACCAACGGCTACTCCTATAAAACTTCCCCGTCTCAACATTATTCCATTCGTACTAGACTGGATACGTAGCTTTCTCACTAAACGGCAGCAGTTTGTATTTGCTAACACGCAGTCATCTAAACGATCTTCCATACTTTCAGGCGTACCACAAGGTACAGTTCTCGGACCACTACTCTTTCTAATTTATAATAACGACGTTCCTACACAGAACTTTTCTAACATCCCATTGCTCTCAGACGATTGTGTAGTTAATCGACGCATAACTAACACTTCACACATGGATTTGCTTCAAAATGACCTAAAACGCAAAGAATTATGGTGTAACGAATGGTTGATGTCTTGAAATACTAAAAAAAAACTCACTAGTTTCTTTCCATTGTAGACGGCATCACCAATGAGGGAAACACATCATATACGGCTCCGAATTCTCATCCGTTGACTCATAAACATACCTCGGCATAACCTTTGCAACTACCCTAACTTGGTCACATCATGTCATTAAGATAGCCAATATCGTGAATCGAACCATTGGTTTCCTCCGCCGGAACGTAAGACTTGCTTCCCCATCAGTAATGTTATTAGCTTATGTTACATATGTCCACCCTAAGTTAGAATATGCATGCTCTGTCTTCGATCCTCATCCACATGGCCTATCTACTACACTCGAATCAGTTCAAAACCGTGCAGACCGGTTTATTTGTTCTGAATATTCTTATCATGCAAGCGTGTCGCACCCGTGCGGTCTAACTAATCTAGAATAACGACGTTATATTTCTAGGCAGTGACTTTTTCCCAAATTATATCATTCACCACTCCAGATTTTAGGTATATTACCAGCTCGTCGTCAGTGCAGCTGCATTAACCACAGAAAAGCTGTTTGTGAAAACCGCAAGGGACGGAACGGTCTGTCTGCCGACGTCACGCACCAGTCCGACGCACATCACTTCAAGGCTGCTCTCGAATCACTGTGTTGTTAAACTAAGCCCATCCCTCATGTAGTACCCCATTTCTGGGGTCCTTGAGGTCTAAATAAATAAATAAATAAATAAACAAACGAACTTCACCCTTACACTTTCTCGCTTAAGGTCCTCAATCATCTGTTGTATCGTCCCCATTGTTGCTGAATACGACAATGTCATCTGCAAACCGAAGGTTGCTGAGATATTCGCCGTTGATCCTCACTCCTAAGCCTTCCCAATCTAAGAACTTGAATCTTCTTCTAAGCATGCAGTGAATAGCATAGGATAGATCGTGTCTCTTTGCCTGACCCATTTCTTGATAGGTAACTTTCTACTTTTTATTGCGATAGCAATTATATGGACACTCAAAAGCAGATTTCTGCCGTCGGCGTCGCCGTCGCCGTGAGATTCCGTATGACGTCATTTGGAGAAGAAATCGCCGCGCGCCGAACGCTGTATGTGCGAGTGAAAGGGCGCGAGGGGCGCGTCTTTCACGGGGAGTGAACGCACGGCGGAGAACAAACGCGCGTTCTGCGCCGTGCTCGCTTAAGGGCTGCAGAAGTAGGCGTCTCTGTTCTCCTTCACAATCACCATGTATGTAGAGCAAACGCGCCTTCTTCAGACGAGCGAGAGGCCGTGGGGGAGGGGGAGGGAAGGGAGGCGACGTTTAGCTGCGGAACGCAGTGCCTATTTATATCAGAGGCTCCGGCAACAGTCACCAACGCCGCACGCATTTTGAGCGAACGCGGGCAAAACGCCGATGGCGTCGACAACAGTTCTGCGTGTTGCCGATGCTGCTGCATGTCCAAGTTTATACAGCTGATAAAGCTAATATCATTACTCCGTATAGCTCTCTACAAGTTTGCTATCGCAATTGATGCTTCGCCTTTCAGGTGAAACTGCGACAACTTTTCTTTTGGAGAACGAAGGTAGATGTGGAATCTTTGTATATATTTGCCAAGATGTTCACGTATGTCTCCTGTACTCCTTGATTACACAATGACTCTATGACTGCTGGTATCTCTACTGAATATTATGCCTTTTTAAAATCTATAAAAGGCATATGCAGAGGTTGATTGCACCACGCAGATTTCTCGATTACCTGATTGATGACATTTATACGATCCATCGTAGAATATCTCTTCCTGAAGCCAGCCTGTTCTCGTGGTTGACTTAAGTCAAGTGTTGTCCAAATTCTATTGGAAATTACCTTGCTGAATATTTTATACAATACTAAAAGCAATCTAATCGGTCTATAATTCTTTAATTCTTTAACGTCACTCTTTTATGGATTAGAATAATGTTGGCGATCTTCCAGCTCTCTGGTACAATTGAAGTCGTGAGGCATTGCGTATAAAGGGCCGCAAGCTTATCAAGGACGATATCTCCTATATATTTGATTATATCAACTGTATATTCCATCTTCTCCAGCAGCTTGTCCCCTGGTAAAGTCCTTTAAGGCCCTTCTAACTTCATCGCTAGTTATAGAAGGAACCTCTGTATCCTGTTCATCACTACTTCGAATGAAAGTATCTTGGCTGCTCTGGGGACTGTACAGGTCAGTATAAAATTCTTCCGCTGCTTTTACCATGTCATCAAAATTGATGATGGTATTACCCTGCTTATCTCTCAGTGCATACATTTTGCCTTGTGCTATGCCAAGTTTTTTTCTCACTGATTTAATGCTGAGACCATATTTTACTGCTTCCTCAAACTTTTCCACTTTATAATTTCGAATATCCCTGACTTTCTTCTTGTTGATCCGTTTTTACAGTTCAGCGAATTCTATCTGATCTCTCGAGTTTGCCACTTTCATGTTTTGTCGTTTCTTTATTAGGTCCTTTGTTATTTGGGAGAGCTTACCTACTGGTTTCCTTGGTGCCTTGTCTCCCACATTGCTGCTTCTGAGATGAGGCTATATATTTACGGTTTAATTTATTACCTCTATGTTTTCTTCATCTTCCTGTTCTAAAGCTGCATATTTATTTGCGAGCACCAGCCTGAATTGGTCTGCTTCTATCCTTACTACGTCTCGGTTGGCCTGTTTCTTCTTGATTAATTTTATTCTTTCTCGCTTCAAATTGAGAGAAATCTTAGACCTGACTAACCTATGGTCGCCGCACTTTACCCTACCTAACACTTCTACATTCTGCATGATCCCGGGATAGGCAGAGAGTATAAAATCTATTTCATTCCTTGTTTACTGATTATTGCTTTTCCAGGTGCACTTTCAGTTGCTGCGCTTCCCGAAAAAGGTATTCATTATTCGGAGCCTATTCCTTTCCGCGAATGCTACTAACATCTCTCCTCTTGCATTCCTAGAATCGATGTCGTAGTTGCCAATTGCTTGCTCACCATCCTGCTTTTTTTCTACTTTTGCATTAAGTCTCATTGTTTGCACCTTTCTCATTGCTAATTCAACATCTTCATAAAATTGTTCTATTTCTTCATCATCGTGACTAGAGGTTGGGGTGTAGCCTTGTACTACTTTTATTTTATACCTCCAATTGAGCTTTATTACGACGACTGCTACCTTCTCATTATATCCTGGGATATTATTGGCCTTAGTGAGGTTAGAACTGGTGAGAGGTTTACAGTCTTTAGCACTGTATATGCCTCACCAGTTCTTCTAACCTCGCTAAGGCCAATAATATCCCAGGCAATACCTGACAATTCTTCAAATAGCCCTGCTAAGCTAGCCTCCATAGATAGGGTGCAGGTGTTGAACGTTGCCAGGTTCAGTTTCCAGTGGCGCCTTGTCCGAACCCAGAGATTTTTAGCACCTTCTGCCGCGTCGCTGGTCTGACCGCCGTCTTGCTCCGCAGTCGCTGGGGATTGAGGGCCATGAGTTAATGTAGGAGTCTTGAGGGAGGTGAAGGCAGAATACTGTACCAGGGAGGCCAATCCCTGTTCTGATGAGGGAGTGACATTGTTGAAGCTTAGTGAGCCTTCCTAATTTGGTTGCACCTGGACTAGTATAGCCCCACTAGCTCTCGGTGATATTTATTTGTTGGTGTCAGGCGCCACTCCATGCCGGAAAATGTAGTTGACTGGTGAAGGATTCGAACTGGGTGTTCTACCTCTGCTCTAGGCCACCACCCATATAAACATGCTTATGTGTTCAATGCCAGCAAATCCGTTCCATGTCAGAAGCACAGAAAAGAAGCAACCACTTCTGGGCAGTGGGAGGCCATGTTGCTCAAATCATACCTTGTTCAAGATAGGGCCATTGAGCGAGCTAAGTTTCAATGACTCAATTAACGACGCCCGCCTCCAGCGCTCTCAAATTATTTTTTGCCAAATGAAGTTTTTACTCAATCACTCATTCTACCAGTACTACTTGGTAGAAGTTATGTCAGTGAATGAGCAACCCTTATAAACATTGCCATACGGCGTCAGCGCCTAGCAAGTGCATAATATAAACGCACTTTCAAGCACTTGTGCAGGCGCGTTTACCAGAGAAAACGAGAGTTAATTCCCTTCGGTTACCGCCATTGCATCTCGCTCACTCTCAAATGTACAGAGGGTTCCGTGGTCGTTTCTCGTGTGCTTTTTTGTTTTTGTTGTTTTAAGGGCAAAGTCATTTTACGTGATTCATAGAAAAAAAACAGTGCCTGTCATTTGTTCTAGATGTGAGGAAACACAGCATGCTTCACGTTTTGTAAAAATTTTGACGTACAGCCAGGAAGGCCCTTCAGAATGTTTTGGCGCTCGACACAACGTTGCCAGGGGTTATAACTCTATCGTGAAAGGAGCCGCACTCGTGGACATTCTTCTGCGGCAACGAAGAAAAAGCTAGAGAGGCGATGCTTAGGCTTGACAGAGTTCTTGAATACAGCCGCGAAGTCTCAATCGTCGTTTGAGCAGTGGAACAGAAAATATAAAAACGAAAAATAAATTTCACGACTGCGTGTTCAACTTGATGTTTATTTTTGAAGCGAATATCTTTCTTTTGATTCTTTCGCCCATTCTCGTTGTGGTTGGTGGTTTTCAGATTTTCACCACCGATGCAAAGGCCATGTGCGCTCTCGCACGAGAGTTTTGGGGCACCTGAGGGTTTAGACCGTTTAGACGCGGGGGCGGAGTGCTCGGGAAGGACAGCCCTACTCTTCTCCCTTTCCACCTGTGGCCATTGCGGCAGAGACGGGCAACAGTCGCCTTATACGCCGGCGTTGGCGCCGTAGGAGACAACACACGTACTCGTATGACGAATCCGCGCATGCTCATATAGCCACCTGTGCTACCGCTGCAGA
The DNA here is from genome assembly GCF_013339745.2 of Dermacentor silvarum. NCBI lineage: Eukaryota > Metazoa > Arthropoda > Arachnida > Ixodida > Ixodidae > Dermacentor > Dermacentor silvarum. Next base: position 46,766 of record NW_023605863.1, read on the forward strand.
TGCGCTGTCAATGACAACTTTCTTCTCCGCAGAATCATGCTACGAAATAACGAAATGGTCCTCAATATCTTCGCTGCGAGAAATGTACCAGTCCTTTTAATACAGCGAATGGCTTTCTAGAAGCTTTCGGTAATTCGCTTACATGTAGACAATTCTCGTCGAAGATTTCTACACGATTTATATATTTTTTTACTTTTTATTCGTTTCACCTCTTTCGCACTTTGGTGAATGCGAAAACGTCGCAAGAAGTTGAAGTTGATTTACCACACAATGTACAAGGAGTAGTACATTCATTTACCACACAAAGTACAAAGAAAGTTGCATATCAGATGTGGTTGGGAAAGTGGGGAAAAAAGCTACAACCATCTGGCCACTGACTGGCCCCACCACCCAGTACCAGCAGAGGGCATTTTGGCAGATGACATGTGCGCAAAGACTGTTTCAGCTGCGATACTAGCTTGCTAAACATTATAGGACACTTTCATTCGCTGTTTCATTCAACATTGTGCAATAAAATACTGGAAACAAAAGTACTGTTTAAGCTGCAATATTAGTTAAACAATAGATACAAGATGGAAACTACTACATTATGTAACCAAATGAACTAAGCAAGCGAATGATAACAAGCATTATGCCAAACGCGCCTATAAGTCATTTCTCGAAAGCGCAAGCAAATCCTCTATCGTGAGGTGGAATTTATTTAAAAGCTGTGGGACGCTTGACTGCATTATCTGAAATCCATAGTTGGCGCGAGATCTTGGTACATGCCAAAGTTTGAAAATGCTCTCAGATTGTGTGTGTCCTTAAGTATTTCACATTTAAGGCTGGATAGTAGCTTAAAATCGCACAGATTGTGTAATTTCAAAATCCCGAGTTTAGTATACAACAAAGTTGTGTACGCATATTCTGGCTGCTTTCCAATCGTTCGGTCATAGCCTACTTTCAAAATCTTGAAAGTAGGCTATGACAGGCCTACGGCTACCTTAGCGGCCAAAACGGTGAATGCGGGCAATGAACTTGCACTTTACTCCCAATGTTTTTTTCGAATATGTCGGTTACAACAGCAGTTCGAAGAGAGGTTTCATTTTCATTTGTGTTTTCGAGAACGCCATGGACGATAAGGCTTGGCCGACGGCTTCGGACTTCAAGATCTGTTAACTTCGAGCTCTGCCACGGCAGCACAGTTTTAAAGGAAGCTGCTGTAGAATCAAGAGCTCCAGCTTCCGGAGATTTAACTTTGCATTCTTGTAGCTTGTCTTCGATTTTTCGAAATTGCAAGTCCATGTCGCGCATCATTTGTTCGTTCATCGACATTAGCTGCAGAATTTCAGCCTTTATATCAGCTTGTCGCCGAAGAACAGTGTGCAATAAATCAGCGTTCGTAGGACCTGGGTTTGTCTCAAGGTCACAACAAAGTAACATTTTGCATGCACAATAGCAGTCGTATGCAATACTTAAGCAGGTGCTTGGGCACGACACAACAACTAACATAACTTCATTGCTAGTTTTCATGTTGGAGACAAAGCAACAAACCTGTACAGTGAAGATCTTCGTGGTCAGCGACATGGTCGCTGTCGTGTCGCCGTGCCCACTGTCGAGAAAATGCAGCAGTGGATGCTTTATAGCCTCGGTTGTTGATGTCATGGACATGCGCAATTGTCGATGCGCGGAGCGTTCACACAGGAGGTCAGTATCGGTGTCCGCGTATGCAGATATGCCTGGGAAAGGTAGGAAAGGCGGCACGCACGTGTCATCCTTGCTTGGTAATCTAGTCCCCCTCAGCAACGAAACCTGTACAGCCAAGAAGAACTTCGTGGTCAGCGACATGGTCGCTGTCGTCTTCATCATCACCCCACCTTCAACACCCATCCTCGACAGCTCTTCCCTTCTCTTGATATACATTCTGTAACGCTAAGGGTCCACCGGTTAACCGTTCTACGCATTACATCGCCTGCCAATTTTTTCTCTTAACGTCAGCTACAATATCGGCTATCCCTGTGTGCTCTCTGATCCACACCGCTCTCCGCTGTCTCTTAATGTTAGGCCTGTCATTTCTCGTTCCATCACCGTTTGTGCGGTCCTTTAACCTATTCTCGAGCATCTTTGCTAACCTCCAAGCTTCTGCGCCATATGTTAGCAGCGGTAGAATTCAAAGATTGTAAACATTTCTTTTCAACGACAGTGGTAAGCTCCCTGTCAGGATTTGACCACGCCTTCCTTATGCACTTCAACCCAATTTTATTGTTCTGTAAATTTCCTGCTCATGGTCAGGGTCTCCTGTGTATAATTGACCTAGCTAACGAACCATACGGTGGTTCAAGAATTTCTTTGCGAGGTTTTCTTTTCGTTTCTTTCCTTTTTCTTTCTTTTTTTCTTTTTTTTGCCATATAATCCGTAATTGTTGCTTCTGCCGTTGCATTTCACCGCCGCCACGTTGGAGGTCATCTGGGAGATTAAATGTGGCTGCGCAGTGAAAGCTGGTGGCGTTGGTCAGCAATGCCGCCTGCTTGGGAGGCCCGAAGCGACCGTATGACCATGGAGTCGGTGATAACGTAAAGGCGGCATCGTGTGTTGAATATTCGCAAGAACTGCTAACTTGGGAACTTAGTACTTCTGAAGAGTGTGAGAAGTGGCATATGCACCTCCGCTTTGATGTATCAGTTGTTCTCACTGGCATACATCTTCGAAAGATTTCTGTCTAGTCATGCTTGCGTTCGGGTTCTCCGCACTGTCCCGGTTCACCAACTTCCGCAGCACAAAAACGGGTGAATGACGGCATGTCTCTATTTCGTGTCTTCTCGCATATTAACGAGGACCTTAAATAATTACAAGGGACGCTATTTGCAAACATTGTGTATCCACGCAATTCGTACTGTTTAAGAGAAGTTTATTTCAACAAAAACATTCTTCGAAATACATGTGCACGGTACATGTGCAGGTACAAGAAAACATCGAAATACTAAAAACAATGGAACATACCCTTCACTGGGGACGTTATGAAGAAGTGAGAGCTACAGATATTACCAAATTCAGATGTCGAATTCCAACATTAAACTATTGTCAGTATTGATTTCGTCTGGCGCCCTCCTCCTTGTGCTCATACTTTTTTTTCTCAAATCACTCCATTCTTGGCCAATCCCCCCTAGAGGGTATGAGTCACTCTCGAAGGCAAGCAAGCGAAGAAGCACGTGGTACAGCATTGCCAATGGAGCCAATCATTGTACAGACTGCTAACATACGGTACCTTGAAAAGCACCCGAATTTGCTCTGGTTAGTCCGCAAATTTTATCTTCATATCTGATTTGCATTAAAAACAACATCAAAGGAAACGTTTAAGATAGTAAATTTTTAATATTCCTTCATATCCTTTAATATGGGAACTCCACAAAGCAAGGTAAATATGCCTGGAACTATGTGTTTCTACGCAAAACGTCTATCAGCATGGACAGCATAGGGGCATGTTCGCTTGCTAAAACCTCATGTAACGGAAACGCAATGCATGTCTTGGCTCCATGTACTCGCGGTCAACTTTCTGTGGCAATTACGTAAAGGTACGGGGGCGTGGATGCTGCACATCTGTTACCGGGCTAAGTAGTCGGGTAGCGTTTGACGGTGCTTTTTGTAGCTCGGAACAGACACTGATTTGACGCAGCTTCCACGTGTGACGGTTTGGCGTTTGCCCAGACGCAGAAGGGAAAAGCCGTAAAATGAGTAATCTTTTACATTCAGTGGTATGTTCTGTCTTATTAAGCTGTTGCTAATAAGGTGTTTGCGCTTTCTCTTCCCCAGCCTAAACTAAAGTGGACTAAAACGCGGGACTCTTTCCAGAAGTGTTCTCACTTGTGCACGCTTTGCCTCCGTAGATTTCCCTTCATACCCACAGACTGTTGTCCGCAAGTGTAATATTATTGACACGCATACTTCGTTATTGTAGCGTGAGCTACACTGGCGAAGTTGAGCTGTTTCGCGTGCCACCTGGAGAGCCGTGCTGCGCATGCGCGAGCAGCAGTGACGTCACATGGCGCACAGCTAGCGCACCGGGCGTTTGTCGGACGTTTGCGATGGGCGATTGCCAGTGTGGTATAACCATGGAGAAGGAGGGCGAAATTGCTGCTCAGCTGCGCAGAAGAGCGGAGAAGCTTAGATCGTCGGATGCCGAAGTAGTTGCCTGGCAATTAGCGGTTGAGCGTAGGAAGAACGAACAGAAGAAGGCTGAACGTGCTGCGGAGACACCGGAGCGAAGGGAGGAACGTCTAGCAAAGCGGCATCGCCAGGAGGCTGAGCGACGTGCCCGACCATCTCAGCAGCAACAACAACAATACGCCGTCGATGACGTCAAGTCTCGCCGATTGACTGACCACGGCCGCTGGATTAAAAAAACAAAGTTGTCGCAGTTTCACCTGAAAAGCGAAGCATCAGTTGCGATAGCAAATTTGTAGAGAGCTATACGGAGTAATGATATTAGCTTTATCAGCTGTATAAACTTGGACATGCACGTGAAAATGTCTAAGGCGCTGCACGCCTTACCTGCGAAAAAAAAACGAAGTGGTGGTTAAATTCGGCGCGGTGGTGCTGGACACGCGGATGCGCGGTCGTTGTGGCGAAACCACACTGACCATTTTATCGATCAGCTGCAGAAAAAACTCGAGTGCCTCTGCTACCGTGACTGCAGCGGCCGTATCACGCCTTTAACAGAACAGCATGAATAGCAAGGCTAGTTCATCCGCGTCTCCGGCTCAAAACATCGCCAACCCTCTGTAGATCAGCCCGCAACAATAGTAATTATTTCACTGCACACTGCGAAGGTGCACCAAAAGAACTTTCGTGCCTTGCACGTCGTGTATTTTACTCTTATACGGTGAAAACAGCAACACACGATAGCTGTTTTACCGCGACGCGTCGGAAAGTTTCAGGTGACGCTGCGAACCGCGCCACCTGTCGGCGGCGACACGAAGTGCGTCAAGCTCTGCTGCGTTGTGAGCGCACTACAACTCTTCTAGTACACTGTAGCTTCTCCGCTCTTCTGCGCAGCTGAGCAGCAATTTCGCCCTCCTTCTCCATGGTTATAGGTATAACCATGGAGAAGGAGGGCGAAATTGCTGCTCAGCTGCGCAGAAGAGCGGAGAAGCTTAGATCGTCGGATGCCGAAGTAGTTGCCTGGCATTTAGCGGTTGAGCGTAGGAAGAACGAACAGAAGAAGGCTGAACGTGCTGCGGAGGACACCGGAGCGAAGGGAGGAACGTCTAGCAAAGCGGCATCGCCAGGAGGCTGAGCGACGTGCCCGACCATCTCAGCAGCAACAACAACAATACGCCGTCGATGACGTCAAGTCTCGCCGATTGACTGACCACGGCCGCTGGATTAAAAAAACAAAGTTGTCGCAGTTTCACCTGAAAAGCGAAGCATCAGTTGCGATAGCAAATTTGTAGAGAGCTATACGGAGTAATGATATTAGCTTTATCAGCTGTATAAACTTGGACATGCAGCAGCACCGGCAACACGCAGAACTGTTGTCGACGCCGTCGGCGTTCTGCCCGCGTTCGCTCAAAATGCTTGCGGCGTTGGTGACTGTTGCCGGAGCCTCTGATATAAATAGGCACTTGGTGCCGCAGCTAAACGTCGCCTCCCTTCCCTCCCCCTCCCCCCTCCCCCACGGCCTCTCGCGCCTCGGAAGAAGGCGCGTTTGCTCTACATATATGATGATTGTAAAGGAGTAAAGAGACGCCTATACTTCTGCAGCCCTTAAGCGAGCACGGCGCAGAACGCGCGTTTGTTCTCCGCCGTGCGTTCACTCCCCGTGAAAGCGCGCGCCCCTCGCGCCCTTTCACTCGCACATACAGCATTCGGCGCGCGGCGACGATTTCATCTTCACTGACGTCATACGGAACCTCACGGTGACGGCGACGGCGACGCCTACGGCAGAAATCTGCTTTTGAGTGTCCATATAATTGCTATCGCAATAAAAGGAGCGGCCTGCCGCGTGCATCGAAAACGGTGTGATCCGCCGCGGCGCCACACATCGGGGGCTGTTGTCTGGCATCGGCATAGCAAATGCGCCAGGAACGCGCTTGGAACGCCGTCACGCGTGGAAGCCGACGCGTTCCATCGCCGATGGCTAGCGCCTTTCGGCCCAGCCAAGCGGCCGACAATGCAACTACGGCTGTCACGTTCGCTCCCATTGCAGCGCGCCGGACGCGGCAGGCGACGCCTTTTTTTTTTATCCAGCGGCCGTGGACTGACTATACGGTGAAACTTAGCGAAAGTGCCAGTGCGACTCGTCGGACCTTCGAGACGGACTTCGTAAAGAATCCCTTTGGATATGTGTGCGACGTGTGTGAAAGACTGTGGCACATGAAATACTTGACGCCGGTAAGTAGTGTCATGCGTGAAACGTTGAGTTTAGCGACTCCGCCTGAGTGGGGTGAAACCGTGGCGCGGGTTTTTACAACGTGCAAGAACTTTCTCGTTAAGCAGAAGATTCCACTCTTTAGCGTTACCAATGCGTATAGTTAGGCGCCCATGCCACCAGTTCTACCGGTTTTGAACGATGTGGACGACTTAGCTCATGCTACATATATCCTGGCATAGCCGAGCTAAGCCACTGAATTTTTTTTTATCCGGCGATCGTATTTCACCGGCTAACAAAAGTTAATGGTTGTCCCTCAGCGCAGGAAGCGTAGCGGTGTGCGAACATTCGAAACTTTCGAATAACGAATCGAATAGTGTCTTATTGAATTCGGTTTTCAAATCGAAAAGCCGCTGTTCGTAAAGGTGAATATTTTTCGATTACTTTTCGAATATTTCGGAACGTCAACTGCTCCCAAATGTACATAAAACTGGAGAAAAAGGACGGAAAGTTTTCACCCCCGCGGGCATACAGTATAGACACAAAACAAGAGAACTTGCGCAGAGTAGCAGGCTACGTCACTTAGGTAGCCATACTTTAAAGGCTGTACAGCGATCATTAGCAGTCTGAGGAGACCCGTGCATGCCGAAGAAGTTGTCTGTTAGCTCCTAATGCTCCATTTGTGCTCGCAGTAAAGAACGCTTGATAACGTACTATGTAATGACAGAAACTTGATAATTTTAGAAATGCTGGAATGGGAACACGGTTTTATAATAATTCTGACAGCGTGGCTGTTCATTATTCGAAAACTATTTGAGACGTATTCGATTCGCTTCGCTTCTCGCACTTATAGACGCGCCTTTCTATACCGGACGTTTCTCGAGTGTTATCGGTGGTCCTATCTGTTGCCTATGTTGTCGCCGAGCCTCATGCAGTCAAATTCTGTAGAAGACGGGAATACTGGTGCACATTCTAGAACTTACGCGAGCAACAACAATTACGCTGGACTGTTCATTGAACCTTGTACAAATAGCCGACGCGTTTGATTCTCACATCAGATTTCGACGATCGTCGGCTTTGCTCGCCGCAATCGTTGTGCTTCAAGTGTCACTTGCTTTTGTCGGCAGAGGTACACCCAATAAAAAAGTCCGCTTCCATTCCACTCTGTGAAAGTGAATGTAGAGTGAAGCTCTTGTCGTCGTGAGACAATCACAACCGACCTTAGACAAGTAGCATCATCCAAACTGACGTTAGACGACGTTAAACAAGCACCACCACCACAGGCAACGTCCGTCTCGCGCGCGCGCCCGTGTGCGGCGGTGCAGCATACGTGATCCTCATTATTCTAGGTCCTTCGCCAAGCGCCTTATTGAACTAAATGAATGTTTAAAAGTAAATTGCGTCAGAAAATGCGTAAAGTAAAACTTAGGCACAACCTGCAGACATGATATAGCATCAGGTTATAATTCGATTACACGGGAAAACATATTTATAGTACGCGGAAACTCCAACACAAAGCTCTTTTCTAGCTGCCGTTTAAAGTCTCTCTGAGTGGCGGCAGCAGCCAGGTTGCGGCACTGTTTTTTTTTTTTTTTTTTGGGGGGGGGGGGGGTGAGCACCCCACGAAAAATCCCGACCAACTAGAGGCTAACAACTTCGCAGTAAAAAGCAGACAACACATTTGTTTCTCACAATATAATCTCGAGCGCAACCCCATCCCGTCGCCCCGCGTTCAGTTAATCTGGGCCCCGGGCCATTCGGACCTGGCCGGGAAGGAACCTGCTCACGACGCTGCCTGAGAAATTGTCCACCAGGCACGTCACTCGTCATCGGAGCAGCGACCTGACCTGCAGGCCAGTAGGCTGACGATGAGAAAGTCGTCTTCTGGTACGGCAACGCGAAATACAGAATGGTTACATATGGTGATATCCTCGTGCATCCTCGTGCATCGGGAACGAGCGCTTATGTAGCCCTCGTGCACCGCAGTGCCCCTAGCGGACTCCATGCAAACCAGAGCTACGGACAACGACGACGAGGGGGGGGGGGGGGGACAAGGCTCAGCCCTAAGGTGCCTCGCCCCTAAAATTTCAGCTGTCCAGAGGTCTGCCACAGCGAGCCCACGGCTTCTATTTTTATGAGCCTAAACTAGCCTTTCGCACTACGATATCGCGCGTTATTTGTATCATCGTCCTATAATGTCTTCCCGGATTTTTTTTTCATTTTTGTTTCATTTAGCTTGGCCCGGGTTAGCTAGTAGACACTCTATATAGTGTCCATTTACATCAACTAGGCCGCCATCTTAGGTCTGTAGCACGCCAAGAACATGCGTAAAACAAAAGGTGTCAGACAACAGATGCCACCTCACTGTCTTAATCTATGTAAGCGAAGCTTTAAAAGATTACTGCGCAAAACGGCACACCAGTTTAAGAAGCGCGCAGCCGTTTTCGGCGACGAGCACATCCGGAACGTAACTCGTTCGAAATGGTAAAAGCCGCGACGGCGCACAAAGAGCAAAGATAGAGGACAAACTGATAACAGTGGCAATCCTGTGAAAACTGGTTACTGTCAAAAAGCTAAATATGTTGATGTGCTACTAATAATAATAAAACCACGATATGATTGGGAGGCATGATGCAGTGGGGGACTGCGGATTAATTTGGCCATCTGGGGTTCTTAAACGTGCACCTAAATCTAAGTACACAGGTGTTTGTGCGTTTCGCTTCGATCGGAATGCGGCCGCCGTGGCCGGGAATCAAGCCTGCGTCCTCGAGCGAGCAGCGTGACACCGCGCCTGCTAAGCTAACACGGTGGGTGAGGTTCACGTGACGTGGTGCACTAATGCCATCGTGGCAAACATGTTTCAATATTAGCACAATGAGTACCTGCATCTGTGACGTTACGGGCAAGCCATCTATAAGTAAAGGCACCAGGACCTGCCTTTAGGCTCGGGGTCTTGCTCCCATTGTTTTTTATACTTTCTCGCCTACTTCGCCCACTTTCGCATGGTTAGATTCTCCTCTCCGAGGATTGAATTATGGGGTTTTACGTGCCAAAACCACGATCTGATTATGAGGCACGCCGTAGTGCCTCATACGTAGTAGTGCCTTCCAGGCCGTCCGTCATTGGTGTCATTGGGTCCTGCTCGATGTCACGGGCCCGGACTGGCGGTACTGCTGATGCCTCCTGGACGCCTTCTTCATGCACGCCAACTGTGCTATCTGGACCATTGCTGCTGATGTTTGCTCTAATTTTTTTTCTTTCTTTCTTTTCTTTTCTTTTCTTTCCTTATTCTTTCCTTTTTCTTTCTTTCTTTTTTCTTTCCCTTGCTGTTCGATCTATGTCATTCCTTTCTCTATCCAGTTCTATACTTCTTTTTCCCCTTTTATTACTCTATGTATGTATGTCTGAACTACGTGTGTGTTTCAAATAAACAGCTGAGACGCGACATGCCATGCCATGGCAGACACCTAGCTTCCACCTTGTGACAGGATCTGGCCGAATTTCTTTTCTGCTTTTGGGTCGGCTCACCCTCGGCATTCTTTAAATTTTTTTCTCCAATTGGCTTTTCCTTAAATTACTTTTTGGGTTCTACCCTTATTCATTTTTGTTTGATTGGTTTAAGCCTGCGATACGTTTGTGGTGCGGGCTACCCTCATTTTCATTTAGGTTGTCTTCACTCTTCCGAGGAACCCAAAAACAAGCCGTAGTGAGGCAAGGCTCGGCCCTCCGGTAATTTGGACCACCTGGGGTTCTTCAACGTGCACCTAAATATAAGTACAAGTGTGTTTTCGCATTTCACCCCCATCAAAATGCGGCCGCCGTGGCCGCGATTTCCTCTCCGAGGAGGATCCATTCTTAAATCCAATGTATCGAAATGTATCTCGAATGTAAGCACGAATAAAAAATTCACCTCGTAGGAAAAGTAAAATGGCAGTAAAGCTTAGCGTGAGAAACGTGGAGCAGGTCGAAAACTGTGCCCTGCGCGATACTTCACCCAGAACCTATAGCCGTAAACACACTGGAGCATGTCTTCTACCCGTGCTTCCCTTCTTTCATGTTGGCGCCACGACTGCCCGACCCTATTTTGTTGCTCTCCCTTTCTGAGCATAGCAATGTTAGTACAGTGTAATGTGAAAAGCGCGGCAGACCCCACGCCATGTGGGAGTCGATGCTTTGCGAAGGGGCCTTGCGGGGAGCCTACCAAGTTAACGAAACGACCATGAGAGCACCAAGACGTAGGCGGCTGTTTCATGACCTACATGATACGCATATCACGACATTCATGTCACGAGTCCTCAAGAGTCCCTTTAGCTATACCCATGAGACCATATGGCGAAATCCTTAGTCATGCCCATAACTATGACTTCGATCGTCAACCTTTAGCCTTTTCCTTCACTTAGTACCGCATCCGAACTCATTCCATTGATCTTTGATTGGTAATCTTTTTTAACTGAGTGAGTCATTTTTGCTTAGTCATGCTCATAACGATGGCTTCAACCACCATCCTTTAGTGTTTCCTTCTCTTAGTACCCACGTCCGAACTCATTTCAGCGGTTTTTAAGCGTTAATCTTTTTCACGGAGTTATTGTCATTTTCGAGAGTCATGATCTTGACTATGGGTTCTACCATTATCTTTTAGTGTTTCCTTCACTTAGTGCCCACGTGCGAACCCATTTCAGTGGTTGTTAGGTGTTAATTTTTTTGCTCAGTCATTGTCATTTCTGCTGAGTCATGGTCATGACTATGGCCTCTACCACTATCCTTTAGTGCTTCCTTCACTAAGTACCCACGTCTGAACTCATTTTAGTGGTTTTTGAGTGTTAATCTTCTTTGATTGAGTCATTGTCATTTTAGGCGGCTGTTTCGTGACCTACATGACACGCATGTCATGACATTGATGCCATGACTTATCATTTATGTTCGTCATACGCTGTTGTCATGCTATGCCAATTTTTGCAAATACCAAGTTACCGAAAGGACTGTGAGAGCGCCAAGATGTAGGCGGCTAGATAGATAGATAGATAGATAGATAGATAGATAGATAGATAGATAGATAGATAGATAGATAGATAGATAGATAGATAGATAGATAGATAGATACCGTCAAAGTGGCAAATGTTCTCCAAGAAATGCTTCGAATTTAAAACGCTCTACTCTCAGGCTCGATGAAATCCGGCGATGAAGCGGGGTTCTAGTTTAAGTGCATCAAAGATCAAAGCCACCGGCTCAGACAACGGCGCAGAGAGTGAGGAAGGGTGGCATTTCGCGCATGCACACACGCACAGCCGCGCTGCCGGCTCAGCCAGCTAAATCATAGCCTTCGAGATTTCTTTCTACTCGATCAGAGCGACCTCTGGAGCGTGGATTAGGGCGCCACTTATAGCCCAAACAAAGCCAAGTCGCGCATTTTCAGTAGCCCAAATATAGCCACATAGCCAACTTGTACAAGTCGACGCCAAATTTTTTTTTCTGGAGCCCAATTTGGCTATATATAGCCAAACCTGGCAACACTGGCGCCGAGTCGTTGTGTCGGTTGAAGAAGCCGTTGCCATCGTCGTCGCGCGATCGTCGCGGCCGCGGTCGGAACGGATATGTGACGGTGCTACACGCTTGGCGTTGTACATGGTTCCGTCCGCAGTGGAACAGTAGAGCGCCACGCGAGGCTCGTAGTGCACGTACACGTACGGAAACGAGGCGCACAGCGACGTCACCAGTCGATCATCGCCGGGCACCGATCCCTCGTAGGCGAAATTAAAGTAAAAGAGCACCGTCACGACGTCACTATTTTTACCGGTGGCGCCCATCCACCGTCTCACGTGTTCCGCGACCACCAGACGAACTTCCTTGGCGGCGTCGAGACACGGTCGGTGCGAAAACTCCGTGTCCGGCAACATGTGCTTGGTCATGCCGATGTAGCTGCCGTCCGACGTGGCGATGGGGGACACGTACCCGTACTGGGAAGTCGGCACCTTTCGCATGTACGACTGCTTGGTCGTCTTGTGAATGTTGATGACTATTCTGTACTCGTTGATGATGCTCGCGAGCGGCGACTCGGACGTCGCCGACAGCACGAATCGAGAGTAGTGCGGAGTCATGGCGATTGATGCGCAACAGGGCAGAGAGTAGCGTTACCTGGCGATCCGTGGGGCCGCCGCCGCCTCGGCAGCAGGCACTGAAGCGTGCGAAAGTTTTTCGTGATTTGTTTTTGCAGGTGATCGATGAACACGTGTGACAGCTGCTTGATCGTCTTGTACGCGTACGAGTTTGTGTTTGTGACGCCCTTGTAACCGTCGACGCAGCTTCGAAACTGGCGCAGCACCGCCTCGCACGCCCTGGCCAGAGCCGGGTCGGCCGCTCGCAAAAGTTCCGTGTCGCGCCTATTGACGACGGCACGCTCGACGCGTGGCGAGTAAGTGGACAGCACGGTCACGTTCACGTCGTCGGTGGCCGAGGCGGTTGGAGCCGCAGCGTGAAAGTAGCCGTGCATCATGTTCACCGGCACCTGCTTGGTGGTGGCGTACGACTTTAGCACGCAGCAAATCTTGCGGCGAAGCGCGTCGCTCAGGGCCATTGGGCCGTCGTACACGGAGGCACCCCACAGGGCCCCGCCTCAGTCCTCGTTGTTGTTACGAGTGAGTTTTAGTATTGCGGAAAATGTTTGCGTTAGCGTTAGCGTGTTACGCACGCTAAATGTTTGCGGAACGCTGTTCGATAGAGTTTTAGTATAGCGGAAGACAACGATGCGCCGCTAAGCGCAAAACTTCGCCGCGCCATCTAGCTGCGAGTAGTCAAAGCAGATAACTGAGCAGCTCGACAGCCAAATTAGCCGCGTGGATCCACGCCAAGCCTTGAAACGAGCCTGCATGGTCATGCGCTTGGGCACGGAAATT